>NC_141617.1:37836474-38113974 GCF_047967505.1 Dipteris shenzhenensis
GAGATGGAAGAACTAAAAGATAATGGAGGCGAGAGAGAGAAAGAGAGAGGGAGAGAGAGAGAGAGGGAAAATATAATGGTGGACAGAAGTGAATTAAGTTAGTGTATTAGTTAGAGACAAGGCGATGATGGGGTTGGACGAGTAATCATTAAATGTAATTGTATCTTTCGTAGGGGCATCTTGATGACCTGGCAATATGTCTAGAGATAAGCTTGCACTGTCTACCCTAAGTGATCTAATCTAACCTTCATTTTGAGAAGCTAGCCTTGCTTTTCAATTGACTTTGCTTTCTATTTGGAATTCTTTGCTCCTTAGGACACGTTGTGTGTGTGTGTGTGTGTGTTTGCATCGTTTAAGACAAGCTACATTTTCAAAATCATTGAAACCATTCCGATCTGATAATTCATGAATTCTTTGCTTCCTTAGGACACATTGTGTGTGTGTGTGCGAGTTTGCATCGTTTGAGACAAGCTACATTCATTGAAACCATTTTGATCTTATAATTTGTGGATGCTTAGATTCTTGGGAGGGGAAAACTGAACTAAGAACCATGTTTTTTCAAAAACATGGTACATCTCTCTCTCTCTCTCTCTCTCTCTCTCTCTCTCTCTCTACCAACCTACAATAGCCCAACCTACAACACAGTTGCATGCTAAACTACCAGCCTTTTCTACAATCCTTTTCTATTGGCTCAGCATGATCTCTTCTATTGTGGACCTTGCTGTGCTGCTCTGTGTGTAGAGTCTCATACCTCAATGCCTACTTTGTCTATGCATATCTCTTAGGAGAGGTGAGAGAGAGAGAGAGAGAGGGAGACAGAGAGAGAGGGGGAAAATATAATGGTGGACAGAAATGAATTAAGTTTGTAGATGATTATATTATTGAGACGGAAGAACTAAAAGATAATGGAGGCGATGATGTGGTTGGACCAGTAATCATTAAATGTAAGCTACATTTTTAAAATCATCCAAACCATTATGATCTTATAGTTTCTAGATGATTATATTATTGAGACGGAAGAACTAAAAGATAATAGAGGTGAGAGAGAGAGACAGAGGGAGAGAGAGAGAGAGGGAAAATATATTCATGGACAGAAGTGAATTAAGTTAGTGTATTAGTTAGAGACAAGGCAATGATGTGGTTGGACCCTAAGTGATCTAATCAACCTCTCGAGGAGAGTAAAGGATTATGTATGTTTCATGTCATGTGCATTATAGCCATGAGAAGTAAGCCTCCAGAGGTGAGGCGATTGGATATCAGTAATCATTAAATGTAATTGTATCTTCCCTAGGAGCATCTTGATGACTTGGCAATATGTCTAGAGATAAGCTTGCACCCTCTATCCTAAGTGATCTAATCTAACCTTCGTTTTGAGAAGCTAGCCTTGCTTCTCAATGAGAGTAAAGCATCAAATATGTTTCATGTCATGTGGACTATAGCCATGAGAACTAAGCTCGAGACGTGAGGCGATTGGATGATAGGTGGGGCTACATAGAGAGAGAGAGAGAGAGAGAGAGAGAGAGAGAGAGAGGGGCCGGATGAAAGAATATAATGGTAGGGCAGAAGTGAAATAAGACAAGGCCATGATGTGGTTGTACCAGTAATCATTAAATGTGATTGTATCTTTCGTAGGAGCATCTTGATGACCTGGCAATATGTCTAGAGATAAGCTTGCACCCTCTACCCTAAGTGATCTAATCTAACCTTCATTTTGAGAAGCTAGACTTGCTTTTCAATGAGAGTAAATCATCAAATATGTTTCATGTCATGTGGACTATAGCCATGAGAACTAAGCTTGAGACGTGAGGCGATTGGATGATAGGTGGGGCTACACCGAGAGAGAGAGAGAGAGAGAGAGAGGGGATGAAAAAATATAATGGTAGGCCAGAAGTGAAATAAGACAAGGCCATGATGTGTTTGGACCAGTAATCATTAAATGTAAGCTACATTTTTAAAATCATCCAAACCATTATGATCTTATAGTTTCTAGATGATTATATTATTGACACGGAAGAACTAAAAGATAATAGAGGCGAGAGAGAGAGAGAGAGGGAGAGAGAGAGAGAGGGAAAATATATTGATGGACAGAAGTGAATTAAGTTAGTGTATTAGTTAGAGACAAGGCGATGATGTGGTTGGACCCTAAATGATCTAATCAACCTCTCAAGGAGAGTAAAGGATTATGTATGTTTCATGTCATGTGCATTATAGCCATGAGAAGTAACCTCTAGAGGTGAGGTGATTGGATATCAGTAATCATTAAAATGTAATTATATCTTTCCTAGGAGCATCTTGATGACCTGGCAATATGTCTAGAGATAAGCTTGCACCCTCTACCCTAAGTGATCTAATCTAACCTTCATTTTGAGAAGCTAGCCTTGCTTCTCAATGAGAGTAAAGCATCAAATATGTTTCATGTCATGTGGACTATAGCCATGAGAACTAAGCTCGAGACGTGAGGCGATTGGATGATAGGTGGGGCTACACAGAGAGAGAGAGAGAGAGAGAGAGAGAGAGAGAGAGAGAGGGGACGAAAGAATATAATGGTAGGGCACAAGTGAAATAAGACAAGGCCATGATGTGGTTGGACCAGTAATCATTAAATGTGATTGTATCTTTCATAGGAGCATCTTGATGACCTGGCAATATGCTCGGGGGGGTCACTCATCATATGTAACCCTATCACGTGAGTTCAACAGAAGGATTTTTTTTATTTCTAAAATTTACAGAAATAAATATACATAAGGGACTATTTAAAATAGTTTTGAAAAAAATTTGCAGATTTGTATAGAAAAGGGGTACATCTTATTAATGAATTTTTTTACAGATAAGGGACTTTAAATATAGGCCTTGAATACACGTGATATAGAGGGTTTATACATAGTGACCCCCCCGAGGCAATATGTCTAGAGATAAGCTTGCACCCTGTACCCTAAGTGATCTAATCTAACCTTCGTTTTGAGAAGCTAGCCTTGCTTCTCAATGAGAGTAAAGCATCAAATATGTTTCATGTCATGTGGACTATAGCCATGAGAACTAAGCTTGAGATGTGAGGTGATTGGATGATAGGTGGGGCTACACCGAGAGAGAGAGAGAGAGAGAGAGAGAGAGAGAGAGAGAGAGAGAGAGAGAGAGAGGGGACGAAAAAATATAATGGTAGGCTAGAAGTGAAATAAGACAAGGTCATGATGTGTTTGGACCAGTAATCATTAAAGGTATTTGTATTTTTCTTAGGAGCATCGAGCTGGCAGTATGTCTACAGATAAGCCAGCATCCTCTTCCCTAAGTGATCTAATCTAACCTCTTTCAGAAGTTAGCCTTGCTTCTCAAGGAGAGTAAAGGATTAAGTGTGTTTCACGTCATGTGCTTTATAGCCATGAGAATTAAGCTCGAGAGGTGAGGCGATTGGATGATAGATGGGGCTACACACACATACACACACACACACACACACATAGAGCAAAATATAATGGTGGAAAGAAGTGAAATAAGTCCATGATGTGGTTGGATACACCTTCATGAGTAGACAGTAAGATTGCTTGGTGATGATCATAGGACTAAGGTCTCAGATTTAGGGTTGGGTAGAGGAGGCTAATCCATGGCAAGGGGAGGTTAGGGGGATTTGATTTTTGAAATAGACGCTAGGGCCATGTGCCTTCCATGTCGATTTCTCCTTTTAACATGTCCTATGATTTCTACTTCCTACCACCATATCCTTGGTCACTCTAAGCAACTTACCGCCTTTGAATCGAAAAATATTTGCATGAGTGCTTGGCAAGAGCTCATTCACAAATATCTCAATCCATCCAACTTGATTCCAAATTCTTTGCTGAGAGGAGATGGGCTACAATCTTTGGGTATCTACCTCCTATGCCAATTGATTTTTGCTCATGTTTGTTCCATGGAATCTATGTGATCCAATTATACAATTGAGCCAATACATACTTGAAAAGGTTTTTGTATTTTATTATGGATGCAGCTCCAGAAATGGCTTCTACCATTGTTCCAAATCTTGGGGAGTCGGGCTTCCATGGGCGACAAAGCATTCGGGCAATAAAGCGAGCTGTAAGGGTGGAGGGCTATGCAATTTCTGACATTGTGTTGTCATCTTTTCCTGAGCCAGATAGCCTTCATGTGATAAATCAAGTTTTTGCAAGGGCCGAGACTTCAACCCATGGAGCAAATCACGGTCCCAAGTTGCCTTCAAAGCGTTTTAAGTCTAGCTGCGAATGTCACACTGCTAATATAATGAAACGACTTACAAGGGGGCACTACAAGGCATAGGCCATTTTCCGACGGAAATACCGACGCTTTTTACATTAATTTTTTTTTTTTTCACGGGCGCAAAGGTCGCTATAAAAGTCGTTAAAATCGTCGAAAAAGGAGCGTCGCTATAAACCGTCGCTATATAGCGACGCTGTAAATCGTCGCTATATAGCGACGATGACAAACATCGCTATATAGCGACACTGATAATCGTCGCTATATAGCGACACTGGTAAACGTCGCTATATAGCGATGATTAACAGAAGTTTAAAAAAAGGATTAGTGGGGCTAAACAGGGCTTCCTTTTGGCCCTGTTTAGCCCCACTAATCCTTTTTTTTTTTTTGTAATTACAAAAGAAAGTTTTTTATAACAAAATTTCCCTTGCTTGCAGGGTGATACAAAATTGTTCTTGTGAACGATGAGGAAGAAATGCATATACATATACAACTGTGTTTGTAACAAAATTACCCTGTGAAAGGGCGATACAAAATTGCTCTAACGAGCGGATATACAAAATGCTACTACCACTACTCATCCGAAGCCGAATCCGAATCCGAATCGTCTTGTTGGCTTGTTCCTTGGTCCTCGACACCTGCATCTTCTCCCTCGTCCCCGACACCTGCATCTTCTCCCTCGTCCTCGGGACCTGCGTCCGATCCTTGCCCCTATTGATCGCTCGTCTCTGATGATGGGACGCTTGAGCTTTGACCCTAAGAGTGAACCATATAAATCGAAAATTAGATTGGAACTTAAATTAAAAAGTGAGATTACAAGTAGGAGTAAACTTATACCGTGCGAGCAGCCACCTCAGCCCAATCGATTGTCGCTCCCATTGCCTCTTGCTCAATGAACCACGGCTTTGCTCCTATCCGAAATGCGGGCCGCGTCTCTACATCCGTAGGAAGACGACCCATCGCAGCTTGCTGTGGATCCAATTTACGAGAGTTAGAGTTAGCTAAAGTGCATGTAATATGTAAGTAAAACAAATAGAACAATACATTAAATGGGAAGAAGTAGACTTACCACGGTTGCCTCGAACGCATACCGTCCGCCTGCACCAAAGTGCGAAGTACCTACGATGTCCAGCCGTCTCTTCGCAGCCCTCCTCTGACCCTCAAACATTTCGGGATGGTCCCTATGTTGCTTCTTGAAGTACTTCCAATCAGCTTTGTCTGCCCAGCTGGGTTTAGCCAACCCCTTTGTAATGGAAGTACGCAAGGTTGATCTGCGATGCTTTAGGACCAAACCCATCCGCTCGAGCATATAATTGTTATTAAACTCCACATTTGGCGGATTAGGATATCTTTGTTTTAACTCATCGATCACCGCCTGCTTCTTTTGGGCATCTTGATATCGCCAATCGATATTTATGCCGCTCTTGAAGTGATGACTCATCAACCTCCTCATGGCGGCCATCACTGCTTTGCCCTTTTTGTCTTCTATTATCTCTCCGGCAGATGTGATTTGATAGGAGAGATCCCCTGATGAGTAAGGGGGACTGACGGTAGCAGAGTCTGAAGGAGTGGGAGCTGCGCGACCGCTTCTGGATTGAGGAGTAACTGTGGGAGTAGGAGAGGGAAAGGGACCTGACTGATACTGTGTCTCCGGACCAAGTGGAGACCTAAAGGAGCGTGAGTGTGCTGACTCGTCTACATCTCCTGAGTCAGCACAACATGAGCCGCCCATCCTACTCTTCCTTCCCTTGCGGGAGGCATGCGCAGGTGATGATCCCGCGGTCGAAGGGGTGCGAGGGGATGGCTGGGCAGTACGTCCACCCATCGGTGTAGGGGAAGGAATTGCGGAGGTCCTCTGAGAGAGCAGAGAGAAGAATCTCGCTGCCTCCTCATCACTCATCTGCGCTACAAACTCGTCGGGAGTCTCGACAAAGCCATGCGCAGCTAGCAAAGGAGTCCCCTGAGGGGTAGTCGCAGTGCTACGTGGAAGAGGGGTCGGACCAGGGGTAGTCACAGTGCTAGGACCGAGAGGAGTCGGACCAGGGGTAGTCCTCGGGGTAGTCGCCTGAGAGGAATCAAAGTCCTCTGGAGCATATAGATCGTGAGCTCTCCTCCTGCGAGGCTGTCCGTACTCGTCGGATGAGCGATGTGATCCCATGTCTAACATAGACACAAACACGAAAACAGAAAACAAAAAACAAACATGAGCATTCTCATAGGCATAGGCATAGGCAAGAAGAAAGAAGAGGGAAAGGAAAGAAGAGGGAAGGGAAAGAGGGAAAGAAGAGGGAAAGATAAGAGGGAAAGAAGATATAAAGGAAAGAAAAGAATGAGAATGAGGAAATAGAGAATGAGAGAAGGGGGAAATAGAGAAGGGGAAAGAGATGAGGGAAAATAGAGAAGGAGAGAAGGGGGAAATGAGAGAAGGGGGAAATAGAGTGGGAAATAGAGAATGAGCTTATGCAGAAATAGAGAATGAGCTTATGCTTCTCTCATTCTCTATTTCCGCATAAGCTCACGCATAAGCATGAGCTTATGCGGAAACTTAAGCATAAGCTCATGCACATGCATGAGCATAAGCATGAGCTTATGCTTAAGCATAGGCATCGGAAATAGAGAAGGAGCTTATGCATAAAATAGAGAATGAGTTTCCGCATGCTTATGCTCATGCGGAAAAAGAGAAGGAGCTTATGCAGAAAAAGAGAAGGAGAGAAGCTTATGCGGAAACTCATTCTCTATTTCCGCATAAGCTCCTTCTCTTTTTCCGCATCAGCTTATACTTATGCTCATGGGTGAGCATGAGCTTATGCTCATGTTTCCGCATATGCTCTCGCAAAAGAGAAAGAGAAAGAGCTTATGTGAAAAAAGAGAAACAGCTTATGCGGAAACTTACGCATAAGCTCATGCTCATGCATGAGCATAAGCATGAGCTTATGCTTATGCTTATGCTTATGCTCATGCATGAGCATAAGCATGAGCTTATGCTTATGCTTATGCTTATGCTTAAGCATAAGCATAAGCATGAGCTCATGCTTATGCTCATGCGGAAAAAGAGAAGGAGCTTATGCGGAAACTTGCGCATAAGCTCATGCTCATGCATGAGCATAAGCATGAGCTTATGCTGATGCTTATGCTTAAGCATAAGCATAAGCTCATGCTTATGCTCATGCGGAAATAGAGAAGGAGCTTATGCTCATGCGGAAAAAGAGAAGGAGCTTATACGGAAAAAGAGAATGAGAGAAGCATAAGCTTCTCTCATTCTCTATTTCCACATAAGCTTATGCGGAAACTTAAGCTTAAGCTCATGCTCATGCATGACCATAAGCATGAGCTTATGCTTATGCTTAAAAAGAGAAAGAGCTTATGCTTATGCGGAAATAGAGAAGGAGCTTATGCTCATGCGGAAAAAGAGAAAGAGCTTATGCGGAAACTTACGCATAAGCTCATGCTCAAGCATGAGCTTATGCTTATGCTTATGCTTAAGCATAAGTATAAGCATAAGCTCATGCTTATGCTCATGCGGAAATAGAGAAGGAGCTCATGCGGAAAAAGAGAAAGAGCTTATGCGGAAGCTTCTCTCATTCTCTATTTCCACATAAGCTTATGCGGAAACTTGCGCATAAGCTCATGCTCATGCATGAGCATAAGCATGAGCTTATGCTTATGCTTAAGCATAAGCATAAGTTCATGCTTATGCTCATGCGGAAAAAGAGAAGGAGCTTATGCTCATGCGGAAATAGAGAAGGAGCTTATGCGGAAAGAGAGAAGGAGCTTATGCGGAAACTTACGCATAAGCTCTTGCTCATGCATGAGCATAAGCATGAGCTTATGCTTATGCTTATGCTTAAGCATGAGCTTATGCTTATGCTTAAGCATGAGCTTATGCTTATGCTTATGCTTAAGCATAAGCATAAGCATATGCTCATGCTTATGCTCATGCGGAAATAGAGAAGGAGCTTATGATCATGCGGAAAAAGAGAAGGAGCTTATGCGGAAACTTGCGCATAAGCTCATCTCTCATTCTCTTTTTCCGCATAAGCTCCTTCTCTTTTTCTGCATGAGCATAAGCTCCTTCTCTATTTCCGCATGAGCATAAGCATGAGCTTATGCTCATGCATGAGCATGAGCTTATGCGTAACTTTCCGCATAAGCTTATGCAGAAATAGAGAATGAGTTCCGCTTATGCTTCTCTCATTCTCTTTTTTCACATAAGCTCCTTCTCTTTTTCCGCATGAGCATAAGCTTCTTCTCTTTTTCTGCATGAGCATAAGCATGAGCTTATGCTCATGCATGAGCATGAGCTTATGCGCACATTTCCGCATAAGCTTATGCAGAAATAGGGAATGAGAGAAGCTTATGCTTCTCTCATTCTGTTTTTCCGCATAAGCTCCTTCTCTTTTTCCGCATGAGCATAAGCTCCTTCTCTATTTCCGCATGAGCATAAGCATGAGCTTATGCTCATGCATGAGCATGAGCTTATGCGTAGGTTTCCGCATAAGCTCCTTCTCTCTTTCCACATAAGCTCCTTCTCTATTTCCGCATGAGCATAAGCTCCTTCTCTTTTTCCACATGAGCATAAGCATGATCTTATGCTTAAGCATAAGCAATATTACATGCTTATGCTCATGCATGAGCATGAGCTTATGCGCAAGTTTCCGCATAAGCTTATGCGGAAATAGAGAATGAGAGAAGCTTATGCTTCTCTCATTCTCTTTTTCCGCATGAGCATAAGCTCCTTCTCTATTTCCGCATGAGCTCATGGGACACTATGAGTTCAATGCATAGATGGCCCGCTCTCAATTTTAGATAGATGGGAAAGGGATGGCTTTGCTAATTAACCTTGCTTCTTGCTTTTCTAAATTATTTTCTGCCTAGGGCACATTTGTTGAGATCCATCAATTTTGTCATGGTTAGGGATGATGCATAAGTTATTTGATTAAGCTATTTTTCCCTTTGAGGAATAGATATTTATGTAGTTGGTTGAGTGGATACAAAAGATGGCAAGACAAATAGAAGATTGTTGGATTCAATGCGGGCGGCCCGTCGTGCTTATGCTATACAAAGAACAAGGTCTAAAACACAAGGTGCTAGAAGCATGAGGGTGGTTGTGGAATCTATGGGTGTAGAAGTAGGAGTTTGCAGTCAACATAATCAGATACATGGATGCAGTAATGTAGCGTGCATTGTGGTTGAAAATACAATGGACCTCAATACTTCAGTAACAGTAGGTAGAGTGCATCAACATGCTTCAGTGATAGGGACACCTACTCAAATGGATTCAATGCGGGCGGCCCGTCGTAGTTATGCTATACAAAGAACAAGGTCAAAAACACAAGGAGTTAGAAGCGTGAGGGTGGCTGTGGAATCTATGGATGTAGAAGACGGCCTTCGCAGACAACAGGACCAAATGTATGGGCAGAGTAATGTAGCCTGCATTGCTGAAAATACAATGGACGTCAATACTTTACCAACTGTAGATAATGAGCATGAACATGATCCAGTAATAGATACAACTACTCAAATGGATTCAATGCGGGTGGCCCGTCGGTTTATGCTATACAAAGAACAAGGTCGAGAACACAAGTTTCTAGAAGCGTGAGGGTGGCAATGGAATCTATGGATGTAGAAGTTGGCCTATGCAGAGAACAGAATCAAATGCATGGGCACAATAATGTAGCATGCACTGTTGAAAATACAATGGACCTCCATACTTCACCAATAGTATGTAATGAGCATGAACCTACTCCAGTAGTATGTACAACTACTCAAATGGATGCAACCAGGGATGCTACTCATTTAAGAGCCTGAAGGCATGTTGTTCACAATAGGGCTGTGATTTTGGGTGCGGGGGGGAGCCTCTCTATCTTGCATACTTTTCCGTTAAGGGAAAATGTAGAGCATCCATCTTTGTATCCACTGGTCTTCAATGCTCCTTCTGTTCATGCACTCGGATCCATGGATCATACATGCAGCTTTTGCCAGGCTCAACTGTGGAAACAAGAGACGCGAATGCATATGCATCAAGTTGTGGGCAAGCATTGTTGCAAAGTTGGTCGTGTGTCATTGTTGCTGTTAGAAGAACCACCAGAGATTTTGAGAGTTCTACTGCACGGACATGATGCTAGAAGCAGACTGTTTAAGAAAAACATTAGGGCTTATAATAGTGCCATGGCATTTGTTTCATTGGGAGCCCATGTTGATCAAATATTCCATGGGAATGGGGGTATACAAAACTTTCGGGTCCATGGTAGTGTGTATCATTGGGTTGGAAATTTGTTGCCCGATGAGGCTAGGCAAGAGATGCCACGTTTTGCATAGTTGTACGTGTATGACATTGATCATGAACTAGAACACTGTTTACATGGGATGCCTGGTTTGGATCCAGGCATTTTGGAGTTGTTACAGAGGATGATGCACAAGTGCAATCCATATGCCAGTGCATTGATGGCTATTGGGCAAGTGCTAAGAACAAATCCACATACAAACCTGAGGATGGTTATTTGTGAGAGCCGCTCCACCTCAAGGCAGTACTTAGCTCCTATGGCTAGCGAGGTTGTTGCAATCATGCCAGCATAAGGGGATGACTTCGATATTGGAAATTTGGACATTCGGATTTTTAGCCACAATGGGTTTGTGCGTAGAATATCTAATTTGCACCGATCATACATGCCTCTCATGTATGTTCTTTTGTTCCCTCGGGGGGAAGATGGTTGGCATCCATATATCCCATATAGTGATGTTCCTAATCACACACCATTGCACGAGATACGTGGACAGAGTTGTGTCACCCAGAGACAATACTACAAATATCGTTTGCAAGTGAGATATGATACAAATGCATGTCTTTTGCATGGGGGTAGATTGCTGCAGCAATACATGGTTGATGCCTACAGTAGCATGGAAGAGTCCAGGTTGGTGTGGATACGAAACAACCAAGCTTCCCTATGCACTGAAGTCTATCAAGGGTTGATGGACATGGTGAATACAACTGATGGGACACGTACTGTGCTTGGCAATGCTGCAGGGCGTAGGGTGGTGTTGCCTTCTTCTTTTATGGGAGGGCCTCGGTATATCTGCCAGCTATACCAAGATGCTATGGCAATTGTCAGAAAAAGGGGCAAACCTGATTTATTCATAACATTCACCTGTAATCCCAAATGGCTTGAAATATCTATAGCATTGTTGCCAGGGCAAACTTCGCAAGACTGTCCAGATTTGATAGCCCGTGTGTTTTTCCAAAAGCATAAGGACATGATGCAGTCAATTACAAAACATAATTTGGTTGGGAAGGTGGCTGGATATGTGAGTGTCATAGAGTTTCAAAAGAGAGGTCTGCCACACTCACACATATTGTTGATATTAGAAAGTGGTTTCAAACCCGTGGAGATCAGTCACTATGACCGATTAGTGTGTGCGGAGTTGCCAGATAAGGCTATGTTCCCGGAATTGCATGATATTATTGGGCAATGTAATGTCCATGGTCCGTGTGGTGCACTAAATCCATCTGCAGCTTGCATGGTTGATGGAAAATGCATTCGTCATTATCCACGTGGATTCTCACAGACGACTACTATTGGCAACGATGGCTATCTAGTTTACATGCATCGTGATGATGGTAGAAAGATACAAGTGAAAGGGGGTGTGATTGATAATCGTTGGATTGTGCCATTTAATCCTTTCCTCTCTATGAAGTACAAGGCACACATAAATGTTGAAATATGCTCCACAATCACTGCAGTTAAGTATTTGTATAAATATGTGTACAAAGGTCATGACAGAGCCATTATCAAGATGCAGCTAAATAATGCAGGAGAGCAAGGGCATTTGCACAACATAGTTGACGGTGGCATTGATGAGATTAGTAGTTACTTAGATGCACGTTACGTGTCAGCATCAGAAGCATGTTGGCAGATTTATGAGTATGCCACGCACGATGAAAAACCCGATGTGCAAAGATTGCAGGTTCATCTTCCGATGTGCAATAATGTCATCTTTCGAGATGATGATGATTTGCAAAATGTTGTAGGTAGGGAACAAAATCAAAAGACCACCCTCACAAAATGGTTCACTTATAATCAGTTGCAATATGATGCAAGCAACTTGTTATATGGTGACTTGCCAAACAAGTTGGTTTGGAACAAAACCAGTAAGCGGTGGACTAGAAGACAAAAGGGGAATACCATAGGTCGGATGTACAATATTTCCCCCTCAGCTGGTGAGCTCTACTTCATGCATATGCTTCTTAATGTGTGCACGGGATGCAAGTCCTTTGATCATGACCTACGTACTTTTGACAGCCAAGTGTACCCTACTTTCAAGGCAGCATGCATAGCATGGGGATTGTTGGAGAGTGATGATGAATGGTTTGTGTGTATGCAAGAGGCTGTGTTTTATCAAAATAGTGCACAACTGAGACACCTATTTGTCACAATATTGGTTTTTTGTGAGCTAACGTCTCCTCGACTTTTGTGGGAAAAATTTTCCCTTGATCTTTCGGATGATTTTTTTAATATATTGGAATCAAGTATGGGGAATTTAATTGGTCGTCGTGAACTAGCAATAAAGAAGTCTGTATTGCACTTGGAGCACATTCTTCAACAACATGGGTGAAGGTTGGCTGAGTTTGACGGAATGCCTGTTGTAGATAGAACATATCTTTGTTAGAAGCTGGAAATGGCTTATTGCAAGAAGAAAGAATGTTTGATTGTGTGAAAGAAGCACAGACTGCCTAGCAAATGGAAATGTCCTTGAATCACTGTCAATGTGCTGCATTCGATCGGATTTTGGCAAGGGTCTATGGAGATGGTGGTGAGGTCTTTTTCCTCGATGGTATAGGAGGGTCTGGCAAGACCTTTCTCTACAATTGCTTGCTCTCTCGATTGCGTGGGGAGGGGCTCATCACTTTGGCATGTGCATCTTCTGGGATTGTTGCATTGCTACTAGCCAATGGACGCACGGCACACTCACGATTCAAGATACTGTTGGAGCTGGATGGTACTAGTAGTTGCAATATTAAGGTTAATAGTCAACTCGCAGATGTTTTGAAGATGGCTAGGCTGATAATATGGGATGAGGCACCCATGACTCACCGGTTTGCTTTCGAGGCACTAGATAGAACTTTACGAGATATCATGTCCAATGAGCAACTTTGGTGGGAAGGTGGTATTGTTGGGGGGGGATTTAAGGCAAGTCTTGCCAGTTCTTCCAAAGGCAGGATGAGAGGACATTGTCAATGCTACCTTATGCCACTCAAGGATTTGGGGTCGCACTATAGTATTGAAGTTGATGCAGAATATGCGGGTCCTTCAGAATGGTGATAATTGTGCTGAGCAAGAGTTAATGCAATGGGTTCTGGACATTAGCAATGGGATAAATAGATGTACAAAAGAAGATACTGTTGTGATTCCATCGCATATACTTTTAGAGACAAAGTCCATGGAAGGCCTCATTGGATGGGTGTATCGAGGGCTTGCAACTGTTTTGGACTGTGCACCATACTTTCGAGAGCACGCTATTCTTGCACCTCGAAACATCAAGGTTGATGCAATTAATGCTATGGCATTCAAGGCAATGCCTGGTGAGGAAAGGGAGTACCTAAGTGCAGACTCAGTGGACAACTTAGGGGGAGATTCCTTTTTGTTTGCAGTCGAGTATTTGAACAGTCTTGATCTTGGTGGTGGATATCCCCCGCATCGGTAGGTTTTGAAAAGGAATGCTCCTATAATTTTGTTGCATAATTTGAATCCTCGCTAGGGTTTGTGCAATGGGACACGGTTGATATGCAAAGAGTTTCACACAAAAGTGTTAGAAGCTGAAATCATTACTGGTAACAATGCTGGTGATAGAATGGTTATTCCAAGGATAACATTCATTCTGACCAACCTTAAACTTCCATTCGACATGAGGAGATTGCAATTTCCTATCCGATTGGCATTTGGCATGACAATCAATAAGTCAAAGGGCCAAACATTGTTAGTTTTGGGGCTGTACTTCGCGACACCGGTATTCAATCATGGCCAATTATATGTGGCATTTTCACATATCCGAGCATCAAACGCTCTTAAGGTTTTCATTTCGCAGAGTGCGTCTGATTCCAGGGGTGAGGAGATGGATAATACTTCTACCACAAATGTTGTGTACAAGGAAGTTTTGCAATTGGCAAGAGTAAGAGCCTAGGAGTATGACATTGCTCTTTCAAGCCCTCCTCAGACTTTCTTGGTGGAAAATCTTCATTTCGGTAATCTTTGTATAGCTTTTTTTAAGTTCTTTCAATATTCCAACTATCATAGGTCTTTGGGAATGTTGGCTATTTATACAAAGATGAAGTGAGACGTAATATTTCATGACTTTGTCCTTGATAATGTTTGGATTTCATTTTTCATTTGAGTTATGGGTTTGCAATACACTACAGGCTATTTTCTCTTCAAAGCCTATTGTTTTTTTCCAGTATATGTAGATTGACATGTGCATTCTTTTTTTGCAATGTGATAGGATGTCTAGGTAGTTCACGTTTGTCACCGAAACAAGAGCACAGGTGCAAGGTACATAGTTGCTTGACAACCACGTTTTATGTTGACACGTTTAATAGTATAGTCACTCACTTTTTAGAAAATTGTAGATCCTGCGGGCTGGGGATCTCTGGAGAGCGTGCAACTGTTGTTGGATTTGCTTGAGCTAGAGAGCTACCTTGGGTAAGAACTGTGTACATTGTTTAATGCTTTATTTTTGTTAAAACAAAAGTTTTTTTGGATTATATTTGAGTGGGAAAACATGCTATTGTTTGTCTTTTAGGACTATTCCTGATTCAAGGTTTCTAATGAATCTCCACGTCCACAATCCTTTGGATGGATGAGTCCATTTGGGATCTTACGCTGTCCTAGCTTGCCGGCTTCATAGGGATGATGGACCACAAACCATCACTGTTCGCTGGCTGGGATACTATGAATGTGTGCGGACACGAATTTTCTATCGAGGGCAAAATGGGGACTACACGTATGCCTTTGTCAGCGTTGTTGACAGCCCTTTGCGTCTGAGTAAGTACTCTAAAGAATGAGTTGGGTTTTACCAACATACATGTATAAAAGTTTTATGGCTCAATAATTATAGCTCCTAAATTATCTTTCTATGTGATGCTGGTCCAGATATGATTGTTGGTACTCCGTTGTATGTTCGTAGCCGTGGTGGACACGGCGGACGTGGTGGACGTAGAGTGAATGGCCGTCGCAGGCTTTTCCCTGCAGTACATGGCCGCAGACTTTTCCCTTAGGGATGTTTGTGTGTGTATTGTAGATTTTGTATGTTCAATTATGACTTTATTTTGCAGCTATGTATTTGGATATATCAATCAATTCTTTGATGTAGCTATTGCATGTTCAGACATGTGACTGCACTTTTCGATGTGATATTTTTGAAGTACTCTGTCATAGAGATTTTTTTTTTTGGATGTGGCGGATGTGGAGTACATGGCCGGCACAGGCTTTTCCCTATAGTACATGGTGGCAGACTTTTCCCTTTAGGGATGTTTGTGTGTCTATTGTAGATTTTGTATGTTCAGTTATGATTTTGTATGCGGATGTGTATTTGGACATATCAATGAGTTCTCTGGTTTCACTTTCGGATGTAATATTTTGAAGTACTATGTCATAGACATTTTTTTTGGTTAGAATATGTTGCTGGTTTCAGACATTTTAGCATCTTGAGACCCAGCGGAGCGGGTCGCTAGCCTGTCGTAGACGGGTCAGGTTACTCGAAAGAGTTTCACACGAAAGTGTTAGAAGCTGAAATCATTATTGTTACCAATGCTGGTGATATAATGTTTATTCGAAGGATAACATTCATTCCAACCAACCTTAAACTTCCATTCGACATGAGGAGACGACAGGAGTGCAAGTGCAAGGTACATAGTTGCTTGACAACCATGTTTTATGTTGACACGTTTGATGGTATAGTCACTCACTTTTAGAAAATCGCAGATCCTGCGGGCTGGGGATCTCTGGAGAGTGCACAACTGTTGTTGGATTTGCTTGAGCTGGACTAGAGCTACCTTGGGTAAGAATGGTGTACATTGTTTGTTGCTTTATTTTTTTGCTAAAACAAAAGGTTTTTTTTTTGATTATATGTGAGTGGGAAAACATGCTATTGTTTGTCTTTTAGGACTATTCCTGATCCAAGGTTTCTAATGAATCTCCACATCCACAATCCTTTAGATGGACGAGTCCATTTGGGATATTACGCTGTCCTGGCTTGCTGGCTTCATAGGGATGATGGACCACAGACCATCACTATTCGCTGGCTAGGATACTATGAATGTGTGGGGACACAAATTTTCTATCGAGGGCAAAATGGGGACTACACGTACACCTATGTGAGCATTGTTGACAGCCCTTTGCGTCTGAGTAAGTACTCTAAAGAATGAGTTGGGTTTTACCAACATACATGTATAAAAGCTTTATGGCTCAATAATTATAGTTCCTCAATTATCTTTCTATGTGATGTTGGTCCAGATATGATTGCTGGTACTGCGTTGTATGTTCGTAGCTGTGGTGGATGCGGCAGACGCGGTGGACATGGAGTGAATGGCCGTCACAAGCTTTTCCGTGCAGTACATGGCCGTAGACTTTTCCCTTAGGGATGTTTGTGTGTCTATTGTAGATTTTGTATGTTCAGTTATGACTTTATTTGCGGGTGTGTATTTGGATATATCAATCAGTTCTTTGATGTAGCTATTGCATGTTCAGACATGTGACTGCACTTTTGGATGTGATATTTTGAAGTACTCTGTCATACAGAATTTTTTTTTGGACATGGCGGATGTGGAGTACATGGTTGACGCAAGCTTTTCCCTATAGTACATGGCCGCAGACTTTTCCCTTTAGGGATGTTTGTGTGTCTATTGTAGATTTTGTATGTTCAGTTATGACGTTGTATGCGGATGTGTATTTGGACATATCAATGAGTTCTCTGGTTTTACTTTCGGATGTAATATTTTGAAGTACTATGTCATAGACATTTTTTTTGGTTAGAATATGTTGTTGGTTTCAGACATTTTAGCATCTTGATCAAACCCAGTGGAGCGGGTCTCTAGCCTGTCGTAGACGGGTCAGGTTACTCGAAAGAGTTTCACACGAAAGTGTTAGAAGCTGAAATCATTATTGGTACCAATGCTGGTGATAGAACGTTTATTCGAAGGATAACATTCATTTCGACCAACCTTAAACTTCCATTCGACATGAGGAGACGGCAATTTCCTATCTAATTAGCATTTGGCATGACAATCAATAAGTCACAGGGCCAAACATTGTCTGTTTTGGGGGCTGTACTTGGCGACACTGGTATTTAGTCATGGCCATCAATGCGTGGCATTTTCACATATCTAAGCATCAAACACTGGGGATCTCTGGAGAGCGCGCAACTGTTGTTCAATTTGCTTGAGCTGGAGAGCTACCTTGGGTAAGAACCGTGTACATTGTTTGTTTTTTTATTTTTGTTAAAACAGAAGTTTTTATTTGAGTGGGAAAACATGCTATTTTTTGTCTTTTAGGACTGTTCCTGATTCAAGGTTTCTAATGAATCTCCATGCCCACAATCGTTTGGATGGACGAGTCCATTTGGGATATTACGCTATCCTAGATTGCCAGCTCAATAATTATAGTTTCCAAATTATCTTTCTGTGTGATGCTGGCCCAGATATGATTGTTGGTACCCCGTTGTATTTTCATAGCCGCGGTGGATGTGGCGAACGTCGCAGGCTTTTCCCTGCAGTACATGGTCCCAGACTTTTCCCTTAGGGATGTTTGTGTGTCTGTTGTAGATTTTGTATGTTCAGTTATGAATTTATTTGTGGCTGTGTATTTGGATATATCAATCAGTTGTTTGATGTAGCTATTGCATGTTCAGACATGTGATTGCACTTTTGGATGTGATATTTTTGAAGTACTATGTCATAGAGAAATTTTTTTTGGACGTGGCAGATGAGTACATGGTCGGCCCAGGCCTTTTCCATATAGTACATGGCCGCAGACTTTTCCCTTTAGGGATGTTTGTGTGTCTATTGTAGATTTCTGGTTTCAGACATTTTAGCATCTTGAGACCCAGTGGAGCGGGTCGCTAGCCCGTCATACACGGGTCATGTTACTCGTATAATAAATCAGGTAACATAGAGGCGAGAAAGTGAGGGAGGACGGGAGGGTGGTTTCAGATATGGTCCATAAAAAGTGCTTCTATAAGACGTTGAGTTCATAACTTTACTAGCTCTTATCTAGTAGACTTTTTTTGCAGTTAAGAGCTACAATTTCTTCGACTTTCGTAGCTATGGCATCCTCTGCGCCCTCGCCTCCATCTCCATGGAGCCTGCATGGCAAAACCGCCCTCGTCACAGGCGCCACTAGAGGCATCGGGTAATTCTCGTGCTCTCTCCTTAATTTGTTTCATCCGATCGCCAGTTGCTTATAATTAGAATTATTCGATCGACTCTTGCAGAAAAGCCATCACTGAGCAGCTCGCACGGCTCGGCGCTTCGGTTTACGCTTGCTCCCGCTCGGAGCACGATCTCAACAACCGTTTGCAGGAGTGGAGGGATGCCGGCCTGCGCGTCCGTGGCTCCGTCTGTGATGTTTCGTCTTTTGAGTCTTGCCAGCGTCATATCAGCGCGGTTTCTGAGCATTTCGGCGGAAAGCTCAACATCCTGGTGCGTAAATCACACAACAGTGATATCGTTTCTATTATATTCCCGGCACTGTGCAAATTAGCTCGCTCAATCGTCTGTCAGTCATGACCATCGCAGGTGAACAACGCAGCCATTCTTAGGTTGAATCCCACTGTCGATGTCTCGCCGGAGGAACTATCGTTGTTAATGCGTACAAATTTCGACTCCGGATTCCACCTCAGCAGGCTTGCACATCCACTCCTTAAGGCATCTGCTGAAGGAAGCATCGTCTTCATCTCCTCCATTGCAGGCTCTGTGGCATTCAGTCCTTATGCTGCTGCCTATTGTGCAACAAAAGGTTCACGCACAGTTTCTATGCGTACGGGCGCCGCTGGGCTGCTATTCTTTTAATTTCTCCACGGTTTTTTTTTTTTCATTCCTTGGTTGTGCATGCAGGAGCCTTAAATCAACTTACGAGGAGCCTAGCGTTGAGTGGGCGAAAGACCATATTCGAGTTAACGCAGTCGCTCCAGGATATATCTGCACGGACATGCTCAGCAAGGTTATTTCTCATAGGATCTCAATTCTCGATCCATACGTCTAATTAATATCTTCTTGGATGTGTGTTTGCCTAAACGCCTCTGATCAATTGACGGCAGGATTTCCCAGCGGAGGTTCAGAACCTGATGCAAGCAAGTATACCGATGAGGCGCCTGGGCGAGGCGGAGGAGATTGCAGCGGCAGTGGCGTTCCTGTGTTTGCCATGCTCCTCCTACACCACAGGCGCCGTTTTTACAATAGATGGAGGGATGACAGCGCATCGTTTAGCTGACGCTTGCCTGCCTACAGAAACCGATTAGATGTTTGCACGGAGTCATGACAGAAAAAGTTGTCCTTCAAGAACTGTTTGCAGAGACTGTGTTAAATAGGTGATTTTGTATCAAGCTTGTATGCATAGAAAAGCTTTGGAGGTAAGACTGGCATTTGTAGAGTTTCACTTCTACATTCAAGATGCACTCGATGGTAGCTTCTTCATCAAGTTCATCTTTTGTAAAAATTCAATTCTACAAGCTAGCTTCTTCACGATGATAGAACTTTGAGCTGATCCATTTAAAATATTGAGGCGGCGATTATGCGTTTCAAACATATCCTTGATAATTAGAGGCTGGGTGAATGTCCTCCTAAATTAAGTTTCAGTATAGAAATGTTTCTCTATTAGCAAAGAATTACATTGGTACTTATATAGTCGGCATTACCGTTAGTGACGGTTACCAACACGGTGTGTATGGTTAAACTAAGGGCAAAGTGGAATCATTTTTATTACAAAAGCCCCCATCATCCTCTTCACAATGGAAATGGCAATGGTCAACATCCTTTTGTAGGAGTAGATGATTTCTAACTAAGAGGAATCTATGTCAGATGACAGCTAAAGGATAGTGAAACTGGAATGCTGTGCGAGATAACCTCCAACTAATCATGTCTGTGCTACCTAAGCTTGTGCAGATGGAAGTTGAGTCATTAACTTAATGACCTAACTAAGACTCATCGACATAAATGTGAGGCTAGAGACCATGAATTACCCTCATTATAATGTATTGGATGATCTATGGCATGACATACCTATTCATATGCAAATAAATAAAGAAGACCCTACATGAGAAATTTTATTTAAAAATTCAAATAACAAAAAAGCGAAGAACAAGAAAAGCATAAGAACAAAGTTTTAAAATGCCTTATCGAGAAAAAAGAAGGCAAGACCACATGAGAGAAGGCTAAAGGTGGTGGGAATACTATAGAGAAAGATAGAAACACAACTAGATCGAAGCAGGTAGCTGTATTGAGCTAGAATATATATATATGAATTTAGTGCTATTTCTTAAAAAACTTTTAATAATATTTTCCATTTTGTCTTAATTTTTACAGTGAATTTATAACTTAGATTTATGTAAAATTGCAATTTGAGAAGTATTAATTATGATATCAAGAAGAGCACTATAATAGTAGAAATATTTGAAATACACTACAATATTATTATAAGACTAACAATACATGAAAATTTATCTAGTATACTTAAAATTATTTTTGTTAAGAGTTTTTATAAATGGAGTTATATGTCACTAAAAACATGACGTTTTAAAAAGCATGAATTAATAATAGTTCATACATAAATTATTTTATGTGTTTTGAAAAAAAAGTTGTAATGCTTTGAAAATGGAAAGAATTGAGTAATATATGATGTGAATTAATAGTCATTCAAGAGTATGACTTAACTATAGTTTGAAATAGGAAGTCCTTTTCATGTATTGAAAATGGGCTTCTACTTAAATATACTAGATCATGTCTCTATTTTTTAGAAAGTAAATTTTTTTTGTAGATGCTGGATTTCCACTGAGGTTATCGTAGCCATATGCCGAGTCAGTTGTGTTGAGTTCTCTTATGAATTTCTCTTCGAGTGTATTTGCTTTGCATTTTAAGTTTGTAGTAGCTAGGAATTCTGTTTTGAAGTTCAAGTGGAACGGTTTGTACCTGTTAACATCATGTTTCATTTTTAATGGATGTTTGGTTTGGTGTTGTGCTATCCATTTTTCAAGATTACCAATTTGTCCAATATATCGTTTTTCTATAGCAATACATAGAATAGAATATACGTAATATGGTCCTTTTGTTTCTTTTTCTTTGTCTTCTTCGTGATTTCCTATTTGAAATAGCAAAATAAAGTATGATGAGTTTTTTTATGTGTGCTAGAAAATGAAGTTTGTATGTATTCTAAGATATGGAGTCAAGAATGTACCTATAGGGTGCTGAAATATATTGTTCTTTGGTGGAGTTGGGAAAAACTCAAAATGTTCACCATAGGCTTCTTTTGCAAAATTCAAATCAATAATGGAAGTCATACCTTCTATGGTAAATGGCAACTCTTTTGCATTTTTTTAATCATCTATTTGAAACATGTTATTGAACTCCACTAGTATGACATTTCCAGTCTTACTATCTATTTTGAGGAGTTCGGCTAAGCTTACATTGTAGCCAAAGTGTAGAAGTTCAAGGCAATAAGCTGAAATTCCTTTTGAGTGCTTATCTATTATTGCTTGTGCTTCTGTTCTCAACATCATTGGAGTAATGATATCATCCTCTTTTGTGATTTTTTGAATTATGTACTTAGTTAGACCTGCATTATGTTTGAATTGATATTATGCATATGTTTTTTTTTAAAGATGTAAAGATTAATAATTTTTTATAAATTAAAATTTTTTACTAACCGTTAGCTCTCATTTCTTTGTCTCCACGTTCTGCCTTCCATTGTTGTACTTCATGTTGATTGTTATCCATGAAATTCCTAAGGTCTTGCAGTGTGCTCCATCCATAAATGTATTCATTTGGTTCCTTTCCAGCCATGTTTGCTAGACGCATTTGAGCTGTATACAAGAAATAATTTTGTCCCTTTGTTCTTTTTGCTGATTTTTCTTGATCTTGTTGAGCCAATCGGGCCTTACTTTTAAATTGATTAAATATCTGCGAACTAGCTGTAACCTATTATAAATTTTAATATAAACTAATGTGAAGAAATACTACAATGCGTAATATTGAAAATGTACCTCATCTGATGTTGCCATATTTTATTGTTGGCTGTTCTTCAAAAAAGTATTTGATAGATCCTGCATATTAGTTTGTATATCAAAAGTTTCTTTTTTCTTATATTGATGAATATTTAATAAAAGGATTTTCTATTGATTACTTATTTTTTTAAGTTTATGGAAGCATTGGAATGAAGTCAGATGGATTGATTTTATTTAAGATTCTTAAGTTGTTTTGAGTGGTGACACGTGAAAGCATGGCATATGTTAGGCCCTGTGCAAATGATTTTTGTATTACTACAAGAGCCTGTCCTTTGAGTGTGCATCCTTGTGACTTGTGTCCCATAATTACATATGCTAGTGTGATTGGAAAAGTTGTTTTGTGATACCATATTGAGTTTAATACCTTTTGTTTATGTTTTGATCATCTTAGTGTGATTTTTTCATTTGTTGATAGGATCTTGGCATGAATTTTTAAAATGTTGTTTGTGTTATTATCTATTTCTAGTGATATGACACTTGCAATAGTGCCATTTGTAGCTCCGATTGTGAGATCTATATTATCTGTGATCATCACTTTCGCTCCTATTGCTATTTGTTGTATGGAGTGAAAATCTGGATCCATTTTTATAATTCTAAGATTTGATCTGCATTGGATGTCACAATGACACCTTTAATTTGATGCTCATTGAATTTCTTATATAGTATGACCTCATTATAGTATTGTGTGTCTTTTTGATGGGTGCACAGTATAGTTGTGTCCTTGTCAATGAAATCGTTTGCTTCACTATCACTTATGATTAAATTACCTAGGTAATACTGAATCTAGTCTTCTACCATTGGTTGTCTTATCCTGATTATGTTTAAGAATTCTATGTATGTTGGATCTTCTAGGTGACGCATTGATGTGTGAAGGAATGAAAAGGTTGCAATTGTCTAGAAACTCGAGTTTCCAATATAGCATTTTCTACAAAATTCATTTTCTTGCACCTTGCATTTACATACTGGAGGCAATTGGGACATATCTCCGAATAAGATCATCTTTTTATTTTCAAAAGGCTGCAAGATTGTTTGACTTCCACTACTACACACGCATCCTATTGCGACGTTTACGTACCGACGATTAGCGCCCGCTTAGCGTTAATCGTCGGTATAAAAATCGGGTGTCGTAAATCGTCGCTATATAGCGACTTTTAATAAGCGTCGCTATATAGCGACGTTAGTAAAAGTCGCTATATAGCGACTTTTAAAAGTCGCTATATAGCGACGTTAGTAAAAGTCGCTATATAGTGACTTTTAAAGGTCGCTATATAGCGACACTGAGACACTAAATTATAGCGACGTTTTACAGAGAGGTTTTTTTTTTTTTAAAGCCTTAAAATTTATTTTCTTCCAATGACAAAATTTTTTAAATTTTCATACATGTTTGAGCTCATAGAGAATTAAAAAATGAGAGCATGTACATCAAGCCTTTGAAGCTCATATATTCATGTCCAAGTTTGAGATGAGAAAAATCAAATTAAATAAGAGCATTTACATCAACTGTTTCATCTTGAGCCAAGTCTAAGGCGCCAAGCAAGTCTATCTCCAACTCTATACCGAGTTGATCTCCTATATCATCATCGTACTCTAGCATCGTACGTTCACCTAAAAGTATTTGATCATCTTCTTCAATTAAGCTTAAGTGTGGTGATTGATCTTGACGATTGTTGTCTTCCTCGTCAATATCGTGATCTCCATCCTCCTCCCGTGCGATGTCATTATGCGCATCTTCCTCTTGCCTCATATGGTGATCTACATCTTCTTCGCTAGATTCATCAATTGGATCCGGATTTGGTAGTGGCATCTCCATATCCACATCTCGATCTTCAAAAATCTGCTTACTTCGTGGTGCAACTTGGATCACGTACCACCATCTTGGATCAGAACGATCCGGATGAAAAACCACCTATATTGAAGATGAAAAATCACGTGCCAAATGTCGTCAATTATATATATATCAATGGACTTAAAAAATGAAAGCTTCGACTAATTAAATCATTAGTATGCACCTGCTCACAGTGCTCGGGAAGAACAAAAGTATCACTTTCATCGGTCCAATGTTTGGTGGAGTCTATTGCAAAGAGACCGCTACCATCTTTTCTCACAGTTGCATGGGGACCGTTGTAAGTAGTTCTAAACCATTTTACATCAAGAATGAAAATAGTAAATCGTCTGAAATCAATTTCATAGATGTCGCGTATGGTTCCACAATAATCCAACTGTGAGGAGAGAAGATTGGTATCCGAAGTACTTGCTCGGCTATCTTGTGTGAAGTTAGCCATGACTCCACAATCATACGTGACTCTCTTTGAATCGATGCATTCTATGCGAAAATGTCGTCCATATGACCATAATGCACTGTACTTTTTGTACTGTAAAAGAGCATCATTAAAACAATGAAGATGCACCTATTTTATAGCATATATTGCCACAAATAATTACTTAATACATCAAGAGATAAGAAACTTACATGCACCATACATCCAGATGATAACTCCCGCTCGCGCTCGTTTATTGTCTCTCCATCACGTTCGGCTTTACGTATAGCTAGTTGTAGCCAATCAAGTGACATGTGAGTAGGGAGAAGAGCCAGATCTCGTGGATATGGTTGTGATCGCCTGTACATTACTCTGAATCTCGTCCTTGCATTTATTCTTTCTGCTTTGGCCACTTCATATCTCTCAATCCACTTCTGCATCTCAGGGCTATTGAGGATACAAAACTTATTGAATTTCTCCATTTGCTCTTCGCTCATCTTTCTTTCAATCCCTTTTCCTTGGGGGACCTCGCCAATGATGCGATCATCATCCTTGTTGTGCCAAGCTTGCGGCATATCAGGATCCGTGGATGCAAGAAACTCTGTGATATATACTAATGACTCTTGCACAAGCCATCCCTCTGCCATGCTTGCTTCTGGTCTTGCTCTTTGTCTTACAAACCCCTTTAAAGTTTTCATAAACCGCTCGAGAAAAAACATCCATCGATTATGAACGGTACCTGCTATAGCCACCTCATCAACTATGTGCACAAGCAAGTGGACTTGAGTTGTCATAATGCTTGAGGGAAAGTGCTTCTCAAGCAAGCATACGGCTTCGATGGATTCCACCCTAGCCTTCTCGATGCTCGATATAGAGATCTCTTTTTGAGATATCCACCTATTTCACATGTCCATGCATATGTAAGATATTTGAGATATCCACCTATTTCACATGTCCATGAAGAAAATACACAATGCGAATTGATAGTAAGCATACCTCACAATACCACAGATCTTGAATATAGCATTTCTAACATCTTCTTGTAAGCACCCTTTTATTGTAATTGGAAGGATGAACTATCAAAGCAACAATGAAATCATGTCAACAATATAACATAATAATAATTACGCTAATGCATCACTATTATCGATACACTAATTCTACTTAGAATACCTGTAAGACCTTGTGCCAATCATGGGACTTGAGGCCACTAAGCTTATTGTCCTTTGAAAATGCTCCTTTCAAGCAACGCATGTACCCTGTCGGTGTTTGAAAAGAGGCAATGTCTGCCTTGATCGCTGCCTCCTCCCTCGTAGAGAGGATCCACGTTGCTTTCGGGAGGACAACTTTTCCTGAAGCATGCACTTGGGGCCACAAACGAGACATCCTATTCATAGCACGCAAGTCTTCTCGCACTCCTCTCGAGTCCTTGGAACCAACCAAGTGTGCCCAAATGGTAGCCCCCACATTCTTAAAGATATGCATGGGATCCAAGAGATGATTGATTTGTAACTGACCCCAATAAGGAAGCTCGTGAAAGATCGATAGCCTCTTCATACCAGGAGGAGGTTCCTCTCCATTCTCCCTCCAAGCTTGAATCCAATCACTTGCTTTCAAATATGATGGTGGTGGATCAAGCTGACCTCCACGTGCGAGATGGTCGAGCGGAAGGTATCGAGCATGACCTTCATAAACATTTTTCCTCATGTGTTTGGAGTAGCGTGCAAGCGATTTCAGAGCGGGTCCACAAACAGGACAAGCATGGTGCCCACTTGTAACAAGCCCTGCACGCATGCATAAATATGTTAGTACAAGACATGCGTGCAAAAGAGAGTAAAAAAAGCATAATCCCTCATTGTACATGTAAAGACATAACCACGTACCTGCGCACTCTCCATATCCTGGGTAGTCATGCATGGTCCACATCAAGATACCCCTGACGGAAATATCATTGGTATGCCTAGGAGCTCTGGAAATATCAAAGACCTGCACTCCTCTCCATAATATCTGTAACTCCTCTATCAAAGGTGCCATGTACACGTCCATGTTTCTTGCCTTGTACTTTCCTGGCACAAGTAGTGCAAGCATGAGGTGTCCCTTTTTTATTGTTAGCCATGGTGGGATATTGTAATTCACCACGACTATGGGCCATGTCGACCAAGATGTCGAGCGTAACCCGAAAGGATTCACGCCGTCCATGGCTAGCCCAAGATGTAAGTTGCGTGGCTCTCTCGCAAAGTCCGGCCACTGATTATCTATGTGCTTCCAAGCCGCACAATCTGCGGGAATCCTCAATGTGTGATCAGTGGACCGATGAGATGCATGCCATGTCATCAACTCCGCTATGGATTTGCATCGAAACATGTGTTGTATTCTTGCAATGATGGGAAAGTGTCTTAAGACCTTTACCGGTATCCTCTCACCCTGCAAGTCATCTCTATATCGTTGTTCCCCACACTTTGGACAACTAGTCAAATCTCCATGCTCACGACGAAAGAGAATACAATCATTACGGCAAGCATGGATGGTATCATAATCCATACCCACCATTGTTAGCATCTTTTTCGCTTCATCTCTTGATGCGGGCATGGTATTTGGTGTAGGCAACATCTTTTGGAGCAACCTATGACAAAGACACTATCCAAATGATGATTCTCAAAACAAACAATATCCAAATAATGAGTCAATCAAATTAATGCAAGGGCTAACCTCATTAAGGCCGAGACACTTGTATCCGACCACCCATACTGTACTTGTAGATTCAAGATTGAGAGACAAGCACGTAGTTTAGACATCCTGGCACCCTCGTACAATTGTGTTGATTGCAACTCTCGCATTTTCACCTCAGACTCTGACATCACGTGTACGTGGGATGTAGTGCCCCTAAAAATGGAATCCATCATGTCGACCATACCCTCGTCGTCATCTGGGAGACTATAGTCTTGTTGAAAGTGAGAAGGTATATGTGTACCCTCGTCACCCTCGTCATCCTGTCATAAGCTCATTCGTGTAAATAGAAGATCTTCTAATTCCGGGTATACAATAAGATTGCGAACTTAAATAGCTTTGACTTACCGATGATCCATCAACATGTGCAACACCAACGGGGGGTACTGGTTCCGGCTCCTCCCCATACATCCGCAAGTGGCGCATGATAATACGACGTTGATGTCGTACTTCTCGCTTGCAATGAGTGCAATGACAATATAACCTCTCCGTAAGCCACTTCGTGCTCCCGGGCGTTGGCGCATCATCGGATGAGCTTCCACTCGTCCCTTCCATCTACACTTATAAAACCAAAACATAAGCATGAAGAGGAGATGTACACAATTATGACCATAGCATGTTTAATTTGAGCTTCTCTTGAGGCTATATAAAAAGAATGACATCGCTATATAGTAAGGATTGAAACAAAAAATCCTATATAGTAAGGCTATGTAGTAAGAGGAGATATTGACAATTATAGGCATAGCATGTTTGAGTCACAAGAGGCCTCATTAAAAAATAAACAGTAAGCGTCGCTATATAGCGACGCTCTGTTCCGTCGCTATATAGCGACGATTTTAATTGAAAGCGTCGCTATATAGCGATGTTTTTAATTAAAAACGTCGCTATATAGCGACGAATAAGCATCGCTATATAGCGACGTTGTGGGTTAAAACCCGAAACGCCGAAACCCGCGGCGTTTTGCTCAAAGCTTTCCTAATCTCTCAAGTAAGCTCTCCAAAATCTACTCCCACCTATTTTCACTGACCTCCCATCTATTCCAAGCAACCTCCTACCCTATTTCCCACTCCTCACCCTCCTCCTACCTCTTGTGCACCCTCTCTCTCCTTTTTCCCTCTTTGGTTTCCAGAAAGAAAGTTCTTCAAAAGGTGAGTTTCTTTCAACAATGTAGGTTGTTTGTTTGTTAGCTTTGGTTTTGTGAGTGTTTCTACTTGTATTGCTAAAGTTTTAAACTAGTTTTCATGCTTGATTAGAAAGGATTCAAACAAAAAACGAAATTTCAAGAAAGAAAGAAAGAAACTCACCTCTTCTTCCTGTATTTCTCTTCCTTCTCTTCCTTCTCTTCTCCTCAATCTCCTCCTTTCCTTGTCTCCTCAATCTTCTCTTTCCTTGTCTCCTTTCAAGAAGTTGCTTTTGTGATCTCCTCTTTCCACTAACATCTTATTTGAAAAAATGGGTTGTTTTCTCTCTTTTGTAGGGCCAGTCCACTACACCGAGCGGGACATAGTCTCTCTTTTGTGGGCCCAGTCCACTACACCAAGCGGGACATACTTTTACAGGTAAGTGCTTCCTCTTCTTTCCATTTAAGCTTTTTGTTATTTGCATTGGCCTGCAGCTAGCGCCTTAAGCGCTAGCTGCAGTGATGGGCGTAGGAACCCTCTCTTCCCCCTTCTCTTTTTCTCATTTTCTCCCTTCTCTTTTTTCCCTCTTCTCTTATTCTCTCTTTCCCCCTCTCTCTTTTCCCTTCTCTCTTTCCTTTCCCCCTTATTCTCTATTTCCGCATCCCTCTTATTCTCTTATGCTTATGCTTCTCTCATTCCCCCTTCTCTATTTCCCCCTTCTCTCATTCGCATAAGCTTCTCTCATTCTCTTTTTCCGCATGACCATAAGCATGAGCTTATGCTTATGCTTATGCATAAGCATAAGCATAAGCATAAGCATAAGCTCATGCTTATGCTCATTCATGAGCATGAGCTTATGCGTAAGTTTCCGCATAAGCTCCTTCTCTCATTCCGCATAAGCTCCTTCTCTATTTTCGCATGAGCATAAGCATGAGCTTATGCTTATGCTTATGCTTAAGCATAAGCATAAGCATAAGCTCATGCTTATGCTCATTCATGAGCATGAGCTTATGCGTAAGTTTCCGCATAAGCTCCTTCTCTCATTCCGCATAAGCTCCTTCTCTATTTCCGCATGAGCATAAGCATGAGCTTATGCTTATGCTTATGCTTATGCTTATGCATAAGCATAAGCATAAGCTCATGCTTATGCTCATTCATGAGCATGAGCTTATGCGTAAGTTTCCGCAAGAGCTTATGCGGAAATAGAGAATGAGAGAAGCATATGCTTCTCTCATTCTCTTTTTCCGCATAAGCTCCTTCTCTCATTCCGCATAAGCTCCTTCTCTATTTCCGCATGAGCATAAGCATGAGCTTATGCTTATGCTTATGCATAAGCATAAGCTCATGCTTATGCTCATACGGAAATAGAGAAGGAGCTTATGCGGAATGAGAGAAGGAGCTTGTCATGAGCTTATGCGCAAGTTTCCGCAAGAGCTTATGCACAAGTTTCCGCATGAGCTCCTTCTCTTATTCCGCATAAGCTCCTTCTCTTTTTCCGCATAAGCTCCTTCTCTATTTCCGCATGAGCATAAGCATGAGTTTCCGCAAGTTTCCGCAAGTTTCCGCAAGCATAAGCATAAGCTCATGCTTATGCTCATGCATGAGCATGAGCTTATGCGCAAGTTTCCGCAAGAGCTTATCCGCAAGTTTCCGCAAGTGCTCCTTCTCTTTTTCCGCATAAGCTCCTTCTCTTTTTCCGCATGAGCATAAGCAAGAGCTTATGCGGAAATAGAGAATGAGAGAAGCATATGCGTCTCTCATTCTCTTTTTCCGCATAAGCTCCTTCTCTCATTCCGCATAAGCTCCTTCTCTATTTCCGCATGAGCATAAGCATGAGCTTATGCTTATGCTTATGCATAAGCATAAGCATAAGCTCATGCTTATGCTCATGCGGAAATAGAGAAGGAGCTTATGCGGAATGAGAGAAGGAGCTTGTCATGAGCTTATGCGCAAGTTTTCGCAAGAGCTTATGCGCAAGTTTCCGCAAGAGCTTATGCGCAAGTTTCCGCAAGTTTGCGCAAGTTTGTGCAAGTTTCCGCAAGTTTCCGCATAAGCATAAGCATAAGCTCATGCTTATGCTCATGCAAGTTTCCGCAAGTTTCCACAAGTTTCCGCATGAGCTCCTTCTCTTATTCCGCATAAGCTCCTTCTCTTTTTCCGCATAAGCTCCTTCTCTATTTTCACATGAGCATAAGCATAAGCATAAGCTCATGCTTATGCTCATGCATGAGCATGAGCTTATGCGCAAGTTTCCGCAAGAGCTTATGCGCAAGTTTCCGCAAGTTTGCGCAAGTTTCCGCAAGCATAAGCATAAGCATAAGCATAAGCGTAAGCATAAGCATAAGCTCATGCTTATGCTCATGCATGAGCATGAGCTTATGCGCAAGTTTCCGCAAGAGATTATGCGCAAGTTTCCGCAAGTTTACGCAAGTTTCCGCATAAGCATAAGCATAAGCTCATGCTTATGCTCATGCATGAGCATGAGCTTATGCGCAAGTTTCCGCAAGAGCTTATCCGCAAGTTTCCGCAAGTGCTCCTTCTCTTTTTCCGCATAAGCTCCTTCTCTTTTTCCGCATGAGCATAAGCATGAGCTTATGCTCATTCATGAGCATGAGCTTATGCGTAAGTTTCCGATTAAGCTTATGCGGAAATAGAGAATGAGAGAAGCTTGTGCTTCTCTCATTCTCTTTTTCCGCATAAGCTCCTTTTCTCATTCCGCATAAGCTCCTTCTCTATTTCCGCATGAGCATAAGCATGAGCTTATGCTTATGCTTATGCTTATGCTTATGCTCATGCGGAAATAGAGAAGGAGCTTATGCGGAATGAGAGAAGGAGCTTGTCATGAGCTTATGCGCAAGTTTCCGCAAGAGCTTATGCGCAAGTTTCCGCAAGAGCTTATGCGCAAGTTTCCGCAAGTTTCCGCAAGCATAAGCATAAGCTAATGCTTATGCTCATGCAAGTTTCCGCATGAGCTCCTTCTCTTATTCCGCATAAGCTCCTTCTCTTTTTCCGCATAAGCTCCTTCTCTATTTCCGCATGAGCATAAGCATGAGCTTATGCTTATGCTTATGCATAAGCTCATGCTTATGCTCATGCTTATGCTCATTCATGAGCATGAGCTTATGCGGAAGTTTCCGCAAGAGCTTATGCGGAAATAGAGAATGAGAGAAGCATATGCGGATCTCATTCTCTTTTTCCGCATAAGCTCTTTCTCTTTTTCCGCATAAGCTCTTTCTCTTTCTCTTTTGCGTGAGCATATGTGGAAATAGAGAATGAGAGAAGCTTATGCTTCTCTCCTCCTCTATTTTCGCATATGCGGAAACATGAGCATAAGCTCATGCTCACCCATGAGCATAAGCATAAGCTCATGCGGAAAAAGAGAAGGAGCTTATGCGGAAATAGAGAATGAGAGATGCTGCTCTCCTTCTCTTTTTCTGCATAAGCTCCTTCTCTTTTTCCGCATGAGCATAAGCATGCGGAAACTCATCCTTCTCATGCTTATGCTCATGCATGTGCATGAGCTTATGCTTAAGTTTCCGCATAAGCTCATGCTTATGCGTGAGCTTATGCAGAAATAGAGAATGAGAGAAGCATAAGCTCATTCTCTATTTCTGCATAAGCTCATTCTCTATTTCCCACTCTATTTCCCCCTTCTCTCATTTCCCCCTTCTCTCATTCTCTATTTTCCCTCATCTCTTTCCCTTTCTCTCATTCTCTATTTCCTCATTCTCATTCTTTTCTTTCCTTTACATCTTCTTTCCCTCTTATCTTTCCCTCTTCTTTCCCTCTTTCCTTTCCCTCTTCTTTCTTCTTGCCTATGCCTATGCCTATGAGAATGCTCATGTTTGTTTATTTGTTTTATGTTTTCGTGTTTGTGTCTATGTTAGACATGGGATCACGTCGCTCATCGGACGAGTACGGACAGCCTTGCAGGAGGAGAGCTCACGATCTATATGCTCCAGAGGACTTTGATTCCTCTCAGGCGACTACCCCGAGGACTACCCCTGGTCCGACTCCTCTCGGTCCTAGCACTGTGACTACCCCTGGTCCGACCCCTCTTCCACGTAGCACTGCGACTACCCCTCAGGGGACTCCTTTGCTAGCTGCGCATGGCTTTGTTGGGACTCCCGACGAGTTTGTAGCGCAGATGAGCGATGAGGAGGCAGTGAGATTCTTCTCTCTGCTCTCTCAGAGGACCTCCGCAATTCCTTCCCCTACACCGACGGGTGGACGTACAGCCCAGCCATCCCCTCGCGCCCCTTCGACCGCGGGATCATCACCTGCGCATGCCTCCCGCAAGGGAAGGAAGAGTAGGATGGGCGGCTCATGTTGTGCTGACTCAGGAGATGTAGACGAGTCAGCACACTCACGCTCCTTTAGGTCTCCACTTGGTCCGGAGACACAGTATCAGTCAGGTCCCTTTCCCTCTCCTACTCCCACAGCTACTCCTCGATCCGGAAGCGGTCGCGCAGCTTCCACTCCTTCAGACTCTGCTACCGTCAGTCCCCCTTACTCATCAGGGGATCTCTCCTATCAAATCACATCTGCCGGAGAGATAATAGAAGACAAAAAGGGCAAAGCAGTGATGGCTGCCATGAGGCGGTTGATGAGTCATCACTTCAAGAGCGGCATAAATATCGATTGGCGGTATCAAGATGGCCAAAAGAAGCAGGCGGTGATCGATGAGTTAAAACAAAGATATCCTAATCCGCCAAATGTGGAGTTTAATAACAGTTATATGCTCGAGCGCATGGGTTTGGTCCTAAAGCATCGCAGATCAACCATGCGTACTTCCATTACAAAGGGGTTGGCTAAACCCAGCTGGGTAGACAAAGCTGATTGGAAGTACTTCAAGAAGCAACATAGGGACCATCTTGAAATGTTCGAGGGTCAGAGGAGGGCTGCGAAGAGACGGCTGGATGTCGTAGGTACTTCGCACTTTGGTGCAGGCGGACGGTATGCGTTCGAGGCAACCGTGGTAAGTTTACTTCTTTCCATTTAATGTATTGTTCTATTTGTTTTACTTACATATTACATGCACTTTAGCTAACTCTAACTCTCGTAAATTGGATCCACAGCAAGCTGCGATGGGTCGTCTTCCTACAGATGCAGAGACGCGGTGCGCATTTCGGATAGGAACCAAGCCGTGGTTCATTGAGCAAGAGGCAATGGGAGCGACAGTCGATTGGGCTGAGGTGGCTGCTCGCACGGTATAAGTTTACTCCTGCTTGTAATCTCACTTTTTAATTTAAGTTCCAATCTAATTTTTGATTTATATGGTTCACTCTCAGGGTCAAAGCTCAAGCGTCCCATCATCAGAGACGAGCGATCAACAGGGGCAAGGATCGGACGCAGGTGCCGATGACGAAGGAGAAGACGCAGGTGTCTGGGACGAGGGAGAAGATGCAGGTGCCGAGGACCAGGGAACAGCCCAACAAGACGATTCGGATTCGGATTCGGATTAGTAGTGGTAGTAGCATTTTTCATATCCGCTCGTTAGAGCCATTTTGTATCGCCCTTTCACAGGGTAATTTTGTTTCAAACACAGTTGTATATGTATATGCATTTCTTCCTCATCGTTCACAAGAACAATTTTGTATCACCCTGCAAGCAAGGGAAATTTTGTTATAAAAAACTTTCTTTTGTAATTACAAAAAAAAAAAAAGGGTTAGTGGGGCTAAACAGGGCCAAAAGGAAGCCCTGTTTAGCCCCACTAACCATTTTTTTTACCTTCTGTTAATCGTCGCTATATAGCGACGTTTACCAGTGTCGCTATATAGCGACGATTAACAGAGTCGCTATATAGCGACGTTTTTATCGTCGCTATATAGCGACGTTTACATCGTCGCTATATAGCGACGATTAACAGCGTCGCTATATAGCGACGGTTTATAGCGACGCTCCTTTTCCGACGATTTTAACGACTTTTATAGTGACCTTTGCGCCCGTGAAAATTGCTCCATCCATAGATGGTTTGCAAGTTTAGTAACTAAAGGGAGGCACGTAGAACAGAGAATGTGCACCCCTCAAACAGTGGAGTCGATGCTGCAGTAAAAAGATCATCCTGCTCCATGCTATCATCCCTCCCTTGATGGACATATAAATCCTGCACCATATCATCAAACACCTCCTCCTCCACGGATTCATGAGGTAATGGTGGAGGGCTACTATCACCATCACTCCATGCATCCGTAATGGTCCCTCCTAAAGATCCCACCTCATATTGTCGACGCTTCGCCTCCTCACAGCGAGCATAGGGCAACATATGCGGGTGTGGCACTGCATCCTGTATCAAATTAAAATGGGATCGTAACTCAAACATGTGAACACCCATAGGTATCTCAATCAACCTTAACTTACCAACCCTTACCATGTTTACGGTCGCATCCCATTCTCCATACTTTGAGATGTGATTGAGTGTAATCCTGCATGCACGATACATGTTTCCTCGACATCGATCACACATACATTTGATTTTTTGCTCCAACCACATTTCGCGATGGTGGATGCGGAGGGATTCATCCTCACTGGAGCTACTTGTTAAAGATGAAGACATCCTACAAACAAACAACCCAAAAAATTTTGCTTTTCTTCAAATATTTAATTTTAAACTCTGTGGCACGTCTAAAGGCGCGTCTAAAATCGCGTCTGTCTGTTCTGTGGTGCACGTCTAAAACCGTGTCTATTTGTTCTGTGGTGCGCATCTAAAAGCACGTCTAAAACCACATCTGATCTATGTAATTATACGCATAATAGACGTGCTATTAGACGCGTCTATAGACGTAGCTTTTAAAGATGCTTTTAGGGCGCTCACTTTGCTTTTCTTCACATTACTTATACTTCGTGCGGCTTCTTGCTTCGTTATTAGTAGATCCACAGTTTTGATGCTTAAGAGGAAGGCACCCACACTTACTTCCAAGCTTAAAGGAGAAGAGGGCAAACAAGGAGGAGAAGAAACTTTGAAAAAGGAGAAGAACCTTCCATACCTCTATCCAAGGTAAGTCTTTTTGCAGTTGATCTTTTTTGGAAGTTTGCTCTCTTTGGATTTGTACTTTCTTGTATCCAAAAAACGCATGATTTGGATACCAGTGTTACGTTTTTGTGTCGGGCGCATGTCCTTTTCTACTTTTTAGAAAAGTCCATTTGTCGGAGTGCGTCTATAGGCGCATCTCAGAGCGCGTCTAAAATTGCATCTACAAGCGTGTTTAGACGCACGTCTAGCCTGTTTGTAGACATAGACAGCCGCGTCTATAGATGCACTGTTATACGCAATAATAGACACGCTAATCAGACGTGTCTATAGACGCGCTCCGACAGTAATCCTCTCTTCCCTTCCCCTTTCTTCTCAGCTCATCAGTAATCGTCTTTTTTCCTTTTTTCCAGTTCATCATGTGGCCAGGAAGAGCTTCGAGCTCACCTGATCTCCGAGAGTCTATTTTTAGGGACTTATATAACCTTTTAGGACACCCTCCTAGTCTTGCGGAGTTATACGGGTATATGATGGGTACTCTAAACACCCCCGAGGAGTCGGCACTATAGACTCCAAACCACCCCACACCAGCTGAGATCACCCCAGCGGAGTCAGCACAGCCCAGTCGGCTACACAGTGCGGGCCCATCTCCCATGCTGTCTTATGCCCCTTCCCCCATGCCGTCTTATGCCCCTTCTGCCATGCTGTCTTATGCCCCTTCCCCCATGCCGTCAGGAGGTCCTTCTGTCTCACAGAGCCGTCGGCGTACTCCTGTGCAGTCAAGACTCAGCTCTCCAGCTACGAGTGGTCCACGTAGTCCCGTGCAGTCTCTAGCTACGAGTGGCCAGCATACTAGCTTGACACGACACGGTAGCAGGCGTAGTAGCAGGGAGAGCGGTGGGGGATGCATGGCACAGTGCTTTGGGAGGGGTGACGGTGGGGACGATGATGTTTCAGATGATTTAGACGTGCCTCCGGGTGATGGTACGATATTCATGACATCACTCAGATAGGAGGCATCTTGATGGATGCACGGGGGAAGGACATCATGGCCACTTACAAAGATTGCTTTATCCACTTCAAAGACCAGCCAAAGAGGTTGGCTGATGAGACCCTCGCTGCTATTCGCTCTAGGTATCCTAACCCCCCCAATCGCCAGTTCACAGATAAATGGGCCTTGTTACGATAGTTGGCAATAAAAGATCTTCGCTTAAGAGGCAGGCACTAGCGGAGCTTGCCAGGCTCGAGGGAGGTCAACCACCAAGGGGCCCGCCCCACACCGCTCACAAGCGTGAGTAGAAGAAAGCAATGAAGTCAGCGAGGGAGGACCCCAGTCTACAGCACGTGGAGGCACGAAGGATCCAGATGGAGCAATATGGAAGCGTGCATTTTGGAGTAGGGGGTGTTGAATCATGGGAGGCCCAATTTGTAATTATTGATCTCAAATTATATTGCTTATGTAGTTTATTAGGAGGTTGTTTCTTTGTACTAATCCCTTCGCAAATTGTGTAGTCTTGCAACTTGAGATCGTGGGCAGATACCCTACGCCTGTCGAGATAGCCTACCACTGCCACCATCGCAGAGGAGATACATGGAGGCACTTCTATCATGACGGGTTGATTACTGAGGAGCAATATATCTGGGCTACTGGAGTGGCCCCTGAGGTATTTGAAAGTAATTAAATAATGTCAATATTATAAGTAAAGATTTGATTTTTCATACATTGATATATGTTGTCCCTTGTTTACAGGCCCGTGCACAAGACGATGAGAAAGAAGACGAGGAAGGAGGCGCAGAAGGGAGCACAGAAGGAAGCACAGAAGGGAGCATGGAAGGGAGCGAGGACGTGGAGAACATAGATTAGTCGTAGAACTAGTGCTAGCTACTCTTTTTTGTACTTAAAGCCACTGGCTTGGCTTCGTGCCTCTTGTATATACACTCCTCTTATTTTTTGTACTTGAAGCCACATGATGTGGCTTAGCTTCGTGCTATATGTACATCCTAGCACTTTTTGAGCTTTCAATTTTATTGTGTTTTGGAGTTGTAATGTTTTATTTGGAATTGTAATTAAAATGCGGTTGGCTGTAAGAATTGAATTACACAATGTGAAAATGGGATTCTTGTAACTATATATCATACACAACATACACAGCATTCTGTAAATTAAAAAAAAAATATTATAACGCGTGTCTATCAGTGCGTCTATAAACGCGTCTATATATACATCTGTCTATTTGAGAAGCATCTATAAACGCGTTTAACGATGCATCTGTCTATTTTTTTAATTTTTAAGCAGAGCGTCTATTTAGGCATCTAAATGCGCGTCTATACGCACATGTGTCTACTATATAGATGCACTATTTGACACGGGTCTCTAGATGCGGAAATAGATGCGCAAATAGACGCAACCGTAAGTTTTTTATTTAGTTCAATAAACGCATCTGTGTGTGTGTCTATGGGTGCTTTGTCTTGTTGTGCCTCCCTCTCCCACCCAAAACATATGAAGACCCCCCTAGCTTAAATTCAAGATTGAGAAAAAGTAAAAAGCCCCCCCACCCCTAATGTATAAGCTTATGCCTCATCTCAAAATACCCCCCTATCATACACTCACGTGATATCATAAGTTTCCCCTTGTGAATCCCCATGGATCATACTATCCTCCTTTATATGAGAATGAAGATGGTAGCATCCCAAGTGATGTTGTACTCAAGCATAGGCAGAAGGAAAGGATCAGCGGAGGCCATAATCTCAGCAAGCCATTTTGGGCCAAAGAGAAGAGCGATACGTTGTTGAAAGAAGATCTTATGGTCCAACATGACATGAACTGATATATGTCGAGGAGTTTGAAGGGGATGATTGGGTCGGATGGGTAGGTTTCGAGGAAACATTTCACCTTCTTCATAGATACCTTTACAATTACCTCAAAACACTCTCCAAAATATCATAAGACACCCATAACTTTTAGCAAAGACATGATATCAAATATTCAAACATATACTAACATGCGCCTTGAAATGGGCTTCGCTCAGATATAAGTTTCATAAGAAACAGAGAAGCGGTCGGAAAGATATGGAGAGTTTACTGGATGGGGGTAAAAACTATCTAAAAAAGAAACAATCACACACAGAGAGTCATAGATTTTTGGTTTGGCATCCAATGCAATAACTAAAGAAATAAGATGATTCTCCTTGAAGAGAGCTTCATGCTCATATAATTTTAGTCCAAATCGTACCACCGAGCAAAAAGTTATGAGCAAAATACTTACAGGGGGTCAAACTGTCATGAAAAACACCTAGTCCTTCTATTGGTGCCAACTTGGGAGAATACTACCTCCATGCTTAGACTTCATCAACGATCCAAGTCCCATAGAGGTTGCCTAGGAGGGAAGAAAGAGCTCCCTTTGTGGCTTGGGAAATAGATAAACCATGTATGTGCAATGAGCAGCCGAATAGACAATACTTTTGAGCACTTTAGAAGAGAAAACAATGGAAAAAGGAAAGAGACACTCAAGAGAGAGAACTTGAAGTGACCTTCATTACCAATAGAGTGAGATTCCACTCCAATGCAACTCAAAATACTACAAACACAAGGGAGAAGAAGAGGTTTCATACATACAAGAGGGAGCGGAAGCTCCAAGACTACTCATAGAGGGAGAATGAACTAGAGAGAGATGGACTCAAGAGTCTACATAAGAGAATATCTACAAGGGAAAGAGAAGGTTCATGGAAGAGGCTTGAGGAGACTAGAGCTACAGCAACATGAGGCCTAATGGTGGAAGAGATGGTGAACAAGGGAGAGGAGGGCTCCTTTTATAGAGATTTTGTCACCCTCCTTCACCCATTTATAATTGCTACCTATAGATTCCTTTCCCCATCAATCACATAAGCTTGTATGTCACCATCCATGTCCTTTTTGGCTACTCTTGCCATGTGTCCCATCAAAAGATGCTCAAGACTCTTAAAATATTGAGAAAGTCAAGAGTCTCCCCACATGGAGCCCATAGGGACCCTCTCTTTTCCATATGTCCACATCCTCCTTATTCCACATAGGAATTTTAGAAGGATTCCTCTTGACTCCACACTCCTCCACATGCCTTCCACATGCTTGGCATGTGATCTCTCTTATATAATTGGAACACATGGACATGAGCCCACCTCTTTATATGACTCACACTTCCTATTTTCTAAAGACCCCATAATATCCCATACACAAATAACTCTCACTCCATACCAAGGTATTTATCATTCATACACATGGTATTTACAATGATGCATTCCACTCATCCTCTCAATCCCATACAATATATTAGAAAATAGAAATAAGTGAGAGCTGCTAGGCTATCACTTGATACTCAAACTCTTACCAAACATAGAAGAAACCAATACCAATGCCAAATAAAAAATATCAATTTTTGGCGTCACATCTTTCCCCCCCCAACAGGTCGTCTCTAGTGACAGAGAGGATCTGCTGGCCCTCAAGGCGGTCGAGCATAGAAGAATTTAAGGCGATACTCATTGGTGCATCTGGGTATCCCCATGCCATTTACATCGTCAAGCTGATAGGTTCCATTCGTGAACTTCTTTTTGACTCGATATGGTCCCTTCCATCGGCCGATAAACTTTCTGTCTAGCCGCTTGTCCAGATGGCTATCAAATGTCATGACCCAATCTCCTTCTACAATATCTTTCTTCTTCCGTGAATTGATGTCAAAACAGGCCTTGCGCCTTTTTTGAGAAGCTTCCAAGTTTTGTAAGGCCTGTAATCTGCATTCATCCAAATCTTCTAGCTGTACCAAGCATTGAGCATTAACATCCTCTTGTCCAGCTTCTTTTCTTGCAACAGCAGTGGGAAGACTATGTATCTCCATTCAATGGGTAAAATGGCTTCTATTCCACACACTAGTTGGAATGGTGTAAACCTAATAGCTAGCTTGTGTGTGGTTCTGTAAGCCCATAAAACTTCAGCCAAGTGCCTATCCCAATGCCTTTTCTTGGTGTCTACAATCTTTCCCATTGAATTGCACAACAATCCATTTGTTTTCTCTGCCAAGCCATTACATTAGGGATAGTATGGCATGGACATGCTATGATTTATCTTTAGCTTATGCACCACATCTTCAATTAGTTCATTTCTAAAAGAGGTTCCTCCATCAGTGACAATTTCCAAAGGACAGCCAAAGCGTGAACAAATTTGATCAAAGAGAAATTTTTCAACTGTGCTTGCCTTGCTATTGATTGTGGCCATGGCCTTTGCACATCGAGTCCCATAATCTGTGGCCACCAATAAATAATGCTTGCCCTGAGATGAGCGAGGGAGTGGTCCCACAAAGTACAACTGCTCGGCTCCTTGTTGGCATGGACTAAAAGCCCCCTCAAAATACAAGACAAAAGATGTTGGTGGTGTCTCCCTTTCATCATTAATGTCCTCCTTATATATTTTTTCTTCTCTTAGATCCTACCCTCCTATGAGCAAATCTGCCATAGTGGACGTAGTAGTATTTTTAGTGACAAAAGAGAAAGAGAACTCTTGAAGCTTTTACAACCATTTTGCAAATCTCCCCCCAGGATTAGGCTTGCGAACTAGATATGCTAATACAGATTGAGAGGTAATAAGAAAAATGGCCAAGGTAATAAATAGGAGCGAAACTTTTTAAATGAAAACACCGAAGAGAGGGCTTGCTGCTCCATTTCTTCATACCTTATTTCCACCTCTATAAGCTGTCGGCTGGCATAATAGATGGGTTGCATTCTACCTGTCTCTCCTTTTTCTAGCAATACAGCACCAACTGAATGCAAAGATACACTTGGATTTACATAAAAGTCTTGAGACCAATCAAGGGGCTTCAATATTGGGCCCTTACTCATGGCCTCCTTAAGTTTCTAAAAAGACTCTTATTGCTCCACACCCCATTGGAAAGAAACTCCTTTTCTTGTCAACAAGTTCATGGGATGCACTATCTCTATGAGATCATCACAAAAGCGTTGATAATACTTACTCTTTCCTAGAATTCTGCGAACACCAGTGACACTCTCAGGACTTGGCAATGCCATGATTGCTTGAACCTTGTCAGGATCCATTTGCACGCCTTCTTTAGACAAAATGTACCCCAATAAGACTACTTTTGTTTGAGCCAAATGACACTTGCTAGGATTTAGACACCCTTTTGCTTCATCAATCCTAGCTAAGGACATCTTTAACTTCTCCATGTGATCCATGCGATGAGAATAAATGCAAAGATCATCCAAAAACACCCTTATGAACTTTCCTAAGTAAGGCTCAAGCACTTGACTCATAAACCTTTGAAATGTAGCTGCTGCATTGGTCAACCCAAAAGGTATCACTCTGTAAGCAAAAACTTCCCAAGGTGTGACAAATGATGTTTTCTTTTGATCTTCCTCCTGAATACGAATTTGAAAGTACCCAGAATACCCATCACATACAGAATACATCTCATGCCCTGCTACTTGGTCTAGTATTTCATCTTGGAATAGCAAAGGAAAATGATCCCTCTTAGTGCATGCATTCAAAGGATGAAAGTCCACACAAACCCACGGCTTATTTCCTTTCTTTGGTGTGACAACTATAGGAGATATCCATTTTGAATCATCACCTGGAAAGATGAATCCTACCTCAAGTAGTTGTGTTACCTCTTTCTTTACCCCACTCTTATCTCGAGGCCTATCCTCACTCTTTGGTGCTCTAGTTGTTGTGCATTGACCAAATGCAATTTCAAATCAGCAAACTCTGCCATCAATTGGGAGATATTATGATCTAACTCAGAGGACTTTGGTACCTGAGGAGTGCCCATTACCTCCACCTTAGAAGTTGAAGCTGTTGAAGACACAAAAGAGGATTCAATCTTTAGAGAAGCTTCTTTCTTGGTCGTAATGCAAAGTGCCTCCACGTATGTTGTTGGATCTTTACTCATTACTTTTGAGCGAAGATGTGGCTCCAAAGCCATAACAAATTTGCTCATATTTAAGTGCTCCATCCTTATGAGACTTTGAGGGGCCGATGATGCAGATGCCACAGCTCGCAAAGCTGCCCGTTCATACTTTGTCCATAAAGTTTCATATCGGATTGCCAACGCAGAGACCATCTCACCCTCTTCTTGATAGAAACGGTCCAACTACAACATCAAAGCATAAGACTCCGGATCTTCCCCTTGGGTCCCTCAAAAGAGTGGAATCTTCACCATGATGAAATACAAAAAGGAAACACCAAGATCCAAATAATATCCCAAACAAGATCCCACAAAGCCCTAGTATACCAAGACTATTATGCATAACAACTTGTTGAAAACCCTCCACAATGTGATCCTCAACAAAATCTTCAAAAATAAGTGACCAACCAGCACCATGAAAACATTGTGTATACATGCATTCAAGGATCACCCCTCTCACAATTGGAAGTGCACATAATAGCTTCAAGATATTGTACTCTTCATCATTTGCATAGCAAAAGAAGTTGAAAGAATTGAGAATACCACTCCACTGTTATAGTCAAAAACTACCCAAAGACTTAACTCTTCTTCACACCAAGCTCCTAGTGCATGAAACAATCCCCAATCTATCATTGTGCCTACTACCGGCATTGTCGATTTACCAACATATTCAAGAGTGCAAACATAAAGGATATGATCATAATGACTGTGCGAATAGCTTGCGCATCACCGTACCTTCACAATCTTCTAGTTATCTTAAATGGGCTGCAATCTCTTCTAACAGAGTTCTTCTAGGAATCTCATTTATCACATCAGAAAACACATGCCTATACTAGGCATAACATGCAATCAAGTACACTCGAGACCATTTAGTAAGGTGGGATGAATCCAATACCAAACGTACCCACTGTCTCCACCAAAAGATGTGACATGAAGTTGGGGGTGATAAATTTCACGCACCTCTTCACTTCTTGTTGCTTTCAAACTGAGTGATAGAGATATTCATCACTTGGAAAGGGACATGAAAAATAAGCTTTTATACCAAGAGACCACACCATACTATCCTCCCTTATATGAGAATGAAGATGATTATGTCTAAAATTATGGAAGGGCATGAAAATCATGTAAAAAACAAACAATTATTGAATTAGATCTAATTGTACTAATAACTAGATAAGCCCATGGTCTACTACAATATATCTTTAGTGACAACTACTAAAAATGTGATTCTATTTTTAACAAGGATCGCCCTTAGTAAATTGTGGTCCCTACACAAACTATCAACTTTTTAATATGCCCTTATTCCCCACTTTTCTTCGGAAAAGTTAATTAGGATGGTCTAAGGAGATGACATGCTATCATAGATGGCTTGCACTGAAGCGAGATGTCTTTTATGAAATTATGAAGTGAGATTGTGGCAACCATATGTACTTCTCTTTCAACTTTACATGAGGTGATTTCATTGAATACACAATGATAGCCATCACTTTGCAATGGAATAAACAAGATTAGTTTTGTCAGTCTACAATGAAAGACATCAATTATGCAATAACTAAAATAGGTGGGGTAAGCAGTGCACAAAGGAGTGGCTATCATGATGATACCAAAAAACGCACTTCAGAAATACTAAACTTATATTTTACAAGAACTTATGAATATCTTGAAAAAAATACAATATTTAGGGGCCAAGGTTGGGTGTAGACGAGTGAGGAACTAAATATGAAAAATGCACACTGTATTATGTAATGCACTAAAAACAATTTGTTGAAGATGCACTAGCATAAAGCTTATGCTAGTGCATGGGACCATGTAATTTGACAAAGTTGCATTTGTGAACCAAAAATAGCGACCCAATCATGCTTTACCCCTCTTGAAATTATACCATCTAATATATAACAATTTAAGCATCAATCCCATATCGCATAGCTTGAACAATTTAAACATTTGTGTGAGAACTACTTCGAGTTAGGACACGGTAGAAGCACATGCAAGCCCATTTGAAAGAATCAATATTCTCCTAAAATTATGCAATCTAAAATGTAATGAATCATAGTATTATTATAGTGAATACTATCCCATAGAACATGGCCTAGAACACTGCAGAAGCACATGCATTTGTATGAGAATTACTTGAAACTAGAACACTACAGAAGCACATGCAAGCCCATTCGAAGGATTGAGGTATCCTCCTAAAATTATACCATCTAATATGTACCAATTCATAGCATTAGTAGTGTGAAAACCACCCCATATCACATAGCTTGAAGGATATAAACACTTATATGAGCCTGGGCTACATATCGTTTTCAAAGAGAATTGGTATGGAATTTTGGGCCCTGCTCCACAACAAGCTTTTATGGCTTCATTAAAACCTGCGTTTAGAAACCATGTTTAAAATTATTGTCATTTCCTAAGGAAATATATATCCATAGAGTAAGGTAATTAACATTAACCCAATATGAGAGAGAGAGGGGGGGGGATCATGTGTGTGTGTGTGTGCACGTGCGCACGCGTGTGTGTATGGGTGGGTGGGTGTGTGTGTGTGTGTGTGTGTGTGTGTGTGCATGCATCAATACGTGCATGTAGGACTATGCATGCATTCATGCATCAATGTGTGCATGTGCATGTTTGCTTCTCAACTTGTGTATACGAATTCCCATGTGAGAGCATGTGGGGGGGGGGGTGCATGGGTGTGTAGTTGGGTGTTGGGGAGGGGTGGATGTGTGTTGGCATTTGTCACCCATGTCATAGTCCGTTGTAGAGTGCAAGATAGAGATCTCAGACCAAAAAAACATCTCTCTCATTATATAACACACATGGACATTGGCATAAATCAAAACAAGACAAAGCACCCATAGACGCGCACACAGATGCGTTTATTGAACTAAATAAAAAACTTATGGGCGCGTCTATTTTCGCGTCTGGAGACCTGCATCTACCAGCGTGTCTATATAGCAGACACACGTGCGTATAGACGCACAATTAGAAGCTTAAATAGATGCTCTTATGAATGCGTTTATAGACGTAAAATAGATGCTTGTCGAATAGATAGACACGTATATAGACACGTTTATAGACGCACTGATAGACGCGCTTTATAATATTTTTTTTAAATTTACAAAATGCTGTGTATGTTGTGTATGCTATATAGTTACAAGAATCCCATTTCCACATTGTGTAATTCAATTCTTACAGCCAATGCAATCGCATTTTAATTACAATTCCAAATAAAACATTACAACTCCAAAACGCAATAAAATTGAAAGCTCAAAAAGTGCTTGTATGTACATATAGCACGAAGCTAAGCCACGTCATGTGGCTTCAAGTACAAAAAATAAGAGGAGTGTATATACAAGAGGCACGAACCAAGCCAGTGGCTGTAAGTACAAAAAAGAGTAGCTAACACTACTTCTATGACTAATCATCGTTGCCTTCCACGCTCCCTTCTGTGCTCCTTTCTGCGCTCCCTTCTGCGCCTCCTTCCTCATCTTCCTCGTCGTCTTGTGCACGGGCTTGTAAGCAAGGGACAACATATATCAATGTATGAAAAATCAAATCTTTACTTATTATATTGGCATTATTTAATTACTTTCAAATACCTCGAGGGCCGCTCCAGTAGCTCGGATATACTGCTCCTCAGTAATCAACCCGTCATCATAGAAGTGCCTCCATGTATCTCCTCTGTGATGGTGGCAGTGGTAGGCTATCTCCACAGGAGTAGGGTACCTGCCCACGATCTCAAGCTGCAAGTCTCAAGCTGCAAGACGACACAATTTGCGGAGGGATTAGTACAAAGAAACGACCTCCTAATAATCTACATAAGCAATATAATTTGAGATCTATACTTACAAATTGGGCCTCCCATGAATCAACACCCCCTGCTCCAAAATGCACGCTTCCATATTCCTCCATCTGGATCCTTCGTGCCTCCACGTGCTGCAGACTGGGGTCCTCCCTCGTTGACTTCATTGCTTTTTTCCACTCATGCTTGTGAGCGGTGTGGGGCGGGCCCCTTGGTGGTTGACCTCCCTCGAGCCTGGCGATCTCCGCTAGTGCCTGCCTCTTAAGCGAAGATCTTTTATTGCCAAGTATCGTAACAATCTTTGACTTGGCCCATTTATCAGTGAACTGGCAATTGGGGGGGTTAGGATACCTAGAGTGAACAGTAGCGAGGGTCTCATCAGCCAACCTCTTTGGTTGGTCTTTGAAGTGGATAAAGCAATCTCTGTAATTGCTAGCAATTACAGAGCACATGAAGGCCATGATGTCCTTCCCCCGTGCATCCATCAAGATGCCTCCTGTCTGAGTGATGTCATAGAATATCGTACCATCACCCGGAGGCACGTCTAAATCATTTGAATCATCATCGTCCCCACCGCAACCCCTCCCAAAGCACTATGCCATGCATCCCCCACCACTCTCCCTGCTACTACGCCTGTACCGTGTCGTGTCGCTGACCACTCGTAGCTGGAGAACCGAGTCTCGACTGCACACGAGTACGTCGACGGCTGTGCGAGACAGAAGGACCTCCTGATGGCATGGGGGAAGGGGCATAAGATGGCATGGCAGAAGGGGCATAAGACGACATGGGGGAAGGGGCATAAGACGGCATGGGGGAAGGGGCATAAGACGGCATGGGAGATGGGCCTATGTTGTGTAGCCGGCTGGGCTGTGCTGACTCCACTAGGGTGATCTCAGCTGGTGTGGGGTGGTTTGGATTCTGTAGTTTCGACTCCTGGGAGGTGTTTAAAGTACCTGTCATATACCGGTATAACTCCGCAGGACTAGGAGGGTGCCCTAAAAGGTTATATAAGTCCTTCCAAATAGAATCCCGAGGATCAGGTGAGCTAGAAGTGCTTCTTGGACACATGTTGAACTGGAAAAAAGAAAAAAAATCTATTATTGATGAGCTGAGAAGAAAGGGGAAGGGAAGAGAGGATTACTGACTTTCGAAGCGTGTCTATAGACGCGTCTGATTAGCGCGTCTATTTTCGCATATAACAGTGCATCTATAGATGCGATTGTCTGTGTCTGCAAACAGGCTAGACGCACGTTTAGACGTGCTTATAGATGCGGTTTTAGACGTGCTCTGAAACGCGCCTATAGACGCGCACCGACAAACGGACTTTTCTAAAAAGTAGAAAAGGACATTGCACCCGACACACAAACGTGACACTGATACCCAGATCATGCGTTTTTTGGATACGAGATAGTACAAATCCAAAGAGAGCAAACTTCCAAAAAAGATCAACTGCAAAAAGACTTACCTTGAATAGAGGTATGGAAGGTTCTTCTCCTTTTTCAAAGTTGCTTCTCCTCCTTGTTCGCCCTCCTCTCCTTTAATCTTGGAAGTAAGTGTGGGTGCCTTCCTCTTAAGTGTAAGCTTGGAAGTAAGAGTGGGAGCCTTCCTCTTAAGTGTCGAAATTGTGGATCTGCTAATAAGGAAGCAAGCAAGCCGCGAAGCATAAGTAATGTATAGAAAAGCAAAGCGAGCGCGCTAAAAGTAGGTTTAAAAGCCGCGTCTATAGGTGTGTCTAAAAGCGCATCTAAATGCACAAAGTAGACGCGGTTTTAGATGCGCTTTTAGACGCGCACCAGAGAACAAATAGACGCGCTTTTAGATGCACCACAGAGTTTTAAATTAAACATTTGAAGAAGAGAAAATTTTTGTGGGTTGTTTGTTTGTAGGATGTCTTCAGCTTCAACAAGTAGCTCCAGTGAGGATGAATCCCTCCGTATCCACCATCGCGAAATGTGGTTGGAGCAAAAAATCAAATGTGTGTGTGATTGATGTCGAGGAAACTTGTATCATGCACGCACGATTACACTCAATCACATCTCAAAGTATGGAGAATGGGATGTGACCATAAACAGGGTAAGAGCTTGTAAGTTAAGGTTGATTGAGATACCTAATGGTGTTCATATGTTTGAGTTATGATCCCGTTTTAATTTGATACAGGATGCAGTGCCACACCGGCATATGTTGCCCTATGCTCACCGTGAGGAGGCGAAGCATCGACGATATGAGGTGGGATCTTCAGGAGGGACCGTTACGGATGCATGGAGTGATGGTGATAGTAGCCCTCCGCCATTACCTCATGAAGCCGTGGAGGAGGAGGTGTTTGATGATATGGTGTGGGATTTATATGTCCATCAAGGGAGGGATGATAGCATGGAGCAAGATGATCTTTTTACTGTAGCATTGACTCCACTATTTGAGGGGTGCACATTCTCTATTCTACGTGCCTCCCTTGAGTTACTAAACTTGGAAACCATCTATGGATGGAGCAATGCAAGTTTGAATGCATTACTCAAGTAAGCTTTAAAGTCTATTTTGCAAACATGGTGAATTATGCTAGTGGGTCAATTACTCGAATGCTTTTCCTCATTTATGGTCTTCATGTGCAGGCTATTGTGTAAAATGCTTCCAAAGGAGAATAATTTACCGACCTCAAGAGATATGGCAAGGCAACATGTGACCTCTCTTGGAGGATTAGATTACAAGCGCATCCATGCATGTGTCAACGATTGCGTTTTGTTTCATGGACTACACAAGGATGCAAGAGAGTGTCCTACTTGTGGAGAGGCAACATATAGAGCAGATCTCAAAACTTTGGACGTGCCTCGTAAGGTTCTGCGACATTTTCCCATAATCCCTCGCATCCAACATATGTTCAAGTGCTATTGCAGAGCTCATGTCATGGCATTCCTCCCATCGATCAACCGATGGCAAGTGGAGAACTCCCATGGACTCTTCTGCGTGGAAGCATATTGAAGACACATGGCCAAGCTTCAAGGAAGAACCTAGGAGCTTGAGACTTGGATTGGGTATGGATGGTGTGAACCCATTTGGTCTCAAAAGCATGTCTTACAGTGTATGGCTAGTGATATTGGTGAATTATAATCTTCCACCCTCTATGGCTATTAAGAAAGGACATGTTATGCTGTCCCTTCTAATTCCAAGGAAAGATAAAGTCAAAAACCCTGATGTTTATTTGGAGCCTTTGATTGACGAGCTAGAGATACTTTGGAGAGGTATCGAGGTGCATGATGTGAGCAGGCCTTCCTAGTCACGAGACTTCAACTGCAAAGTAGTCTTGATGTGGACGATGCATGACTTCCCAGGCTATGGCGAGTGTTTAGGTAAGCATTGCACTTCTAATTATGAATAGGCAAAGGATGTGGCACCCTAAACCCACCTTCAACTCTTAATTGCGTGTATTGTTCAGGTCTCACTACATCGGGTTACCATGCAAGTCCTGTTTGTGGTCCTTCGCTAGTTGCCTCACGGGTAGACGCATTGAATAAGGTCATCTATGAGAATCACCATCGATTTCTCCCACCTGATCATCTTAGATATGTTGCCCCTTGGAATGAAGTCCTCCCATAATCACTCACCGCAGGAGATTGGATGAGAATTTGGGACGGTTCCACGACTCCTCCACCACTTGGCATGAGTTGGTAAGGGTTTGTAACTAATGTGTGCTATATTGGCTAGAAATAAAGATTGCCTGCTAACACTTTATTTTGTTTAGATACTCCATCTTTTATTGTTTACCATATTGGTCCCACCTCAAGATCAATCACCTGCTTGATCCCATGCATATCTTCAAGAATGTGGCATCCACCATTTGGGAGCATTTGAATGGGACACGAGATTCCGTAGGCATAAGGGAGGATTTACGTACCACAGGGAGGATGCGTGAAGCTTGGCCACAAGAGAGACCAAATGGGCGTGTTTTTTTACCTCGTGCACTGTGGATGTTATTAAGGATAGAGATGGCGATAGTGAAAAACGCTATTACTACAATTCGTATTCCCATTGGATGCAGCCTTTACAAAGAGCAAGAAAAGAGGTGTAAAGCAATAATATGGCTTGAAATCTCATGATTGGCACAAGATGCTCCAAGTAAGTATTTTATGTGCATAATATCCTTTTCCTTTCAAATTTGTGAATGAATAATTATAAGCAACTAATCAACCACCTTCTCATGGGTTCAGTTCATACTACCTACTAGCATTTCACGTAGTGCATCAAAGGACGTGAAAGATTGTATTTACAAGATGGGCGAGCTTGTGACGTACTTTACATGATACAAAATATGATGCGTATCAATGCTCCATGCAAGTTTGAATGCATATTGCTAATATGTTGTACTTTTTCATTTCTAGGTATGTGAGCTCAAGGGAAATAGATCCCACCACGCTTGAGAATGCTCGAGTTATGTCAGTGGAGGTGGTTTGTTTAGTGGAGGAGACATTTCCACGTTCTATTCTCACAAGCCAACTACATCTTATGGTGCATTTGGTGGATGAGATTGCTATATGCGATTTTATACATGCACGATGGTTGTTCTTCCTCGAGCGCTTCATGAAGACCTTGAAGGGCTTCGTGAGACAAAATGCAAACCTGAATGTAGCATGGCTGAGGGTTGGTTGGTACAAGAGTCACTTGTATATATTTCTGAGTTTCTCGTCTCTCTCCCACGACTATGGAGAGATGATGAAGACGTAAGGATGACCTCTATTGTGCCTCAAGGGAAAGGATGCAACAAAGTAATAGACACGGAGTTGCATAATAGTATCAACCTCTTTTGCGTGCTTAATAGTGATGTGATGAAAAGATGGGTGACAAGATACGAGGATGCAAAGGCAAGAAGACAAGAAGAAAGGGCCCTCTTTCGTACACACCACGGATCTCGTGTGCCATACCCTCAGTATCTAAGAGCACTTCCAAAGGATATTCATGTGGATTGGCTACTTGATGAAATGGAGAAAGCAGAGAAAGACGAGGGGATGCATATCACAATGGAAGAATGGGAGTATGCTAGGGGATGCATGAGCAAGGTCGGTATATAGAATGTTATGCATAAGTTAGCAGCTTTCAATAATTTAGATTGCTTATTTAATTGATTTTTTCTTGGTGTAGTGCACTATGTTCAATGCTATATGGTGTGAGGGCAAGCATTTTCGAACACAACGGATTGATGATAAGAGAAACACACAAGATTGCGGCATCATTGCTAGCTTTGAGGGAGCCAATGGAGCCATGGATGATTATTGTGGCATAATCCAAGATATTATTATGCTTGACTTTCGATGCTTCTTTGTGTATGTTTTGGATGTAAAGTGGTTTAAGGACGTGGTGGAAAGAGGCCCTAATGCAACAATCAAACGCCATGCAAGTGGCTTTGTAACTATTGACTCCACAAAGTTTTGGCAAAGTAGGAAGGACACACTAGTACTACCGCAACAATGTGAATAGGTACTATGCACACATATAAAAATACTCACTTTTAAATATTTGATGCAAGAAAAATAACATGATTGTATTTGTGTTTGAATTAGGTTGTCTATCAACCAATGGTGGATAATAATAGATGGTGGCATGTCATACCTATTATGCCACATTCCAAAGTGATGTATAGTACATTTACTAATATGGAGCGTATGGAGGATGATCATGGCCATGGACGTGATGATGATCGTGATACGAGAGAGGAGGATATTGATCATGAGATAGGAGATAAAAATATTGAGGCCATGACCCGTGAGGACGAGCCTACCATTGGTGATGCTGATTTCGATGAGGACATGAGTAGCACAAGTAGTAGTGGATTGAATGTATTTGTAGATCTAAACACTTGTTTGGATTTTGAAGTAGATAGTTTGGCAAGGGTTGATCTCATTGAGGATGAGATTGAACCGTAGCCCCATCATTGATATTGGCAAAACTATTTTACATATTGTTTCATTCTCCTCACCTTACTTAATTCTTGTAGATGTGGGCTTGCAAAAAAGCATTGATGTTTTTGTTAAAATTATGTGCTTTGGTAATCATGGGCAATGTTTGGAAAGCAATGATGTACACCAAAATCTCACTTTCTGTATTCTTTGGTTTGCGTGTATCTACGCGTCTAAATGCGCGTCTGATTCTCAGTGTAAACGTGCAAATAAAAGCGCTAATACACGCGCAAATAGACGCGCTGATAAACACGATGTTAGACGGGCCCGTATTTTCTCAGTTTAGACGCACAAATAGACGTGTTAATACACGCGTAAATAGACGAGTTGTTAGATGCACTTTTAGACGTGCCCATAATTCCTCTACTAAAGCAATGCCTATAGAAGCGCCTGCTATTTTGCACATCTATAGTTGCTTTGTGTTGTTGTGAATGCACCCCTCGCCAATTCCCACCCACCCACCCATGCACACACACACACACACACACTCAATGACCCTATATATACACATCCACATCAAGAGTTAGCTCTTCTTGCATAGAAGGAGTAATTGGCATGACAGCATAAGCTATTTGATTATAAATACAATTACGAATGCAAATTCATCGCAGAATTGCTATTGGATTATAAATATAGTCCACAATCCATAGCCATGACCAAGGGAGTTATAGGATGGGGAGCCAAGGGAAACAGGTCGTCGTTGTTCTGTGTCGTAGAGAACTCAACTTGGTGATGAGACTCTCATAATTGGGCACAACCTTCGGCACCAAGGAAGGAGAACTCAACTTGGTGATAAGCTATAACACACTGAGAGAATGCGTCAGTGTGCTGGAGCTCACCACCAGATTGAGTTCCCTGTCCATTGTCGAATGTTGTGCTCGATTGAGCTCACCGCCAAGTTGAGTTACCTCTTCCAGTGCCTTGAAAGTAATTTCTTGATAACTTCGCCAATGCCTTGAAAGAAGTTCAGGGTAGATTTCTAGAGAGAGCAGGCTCCAAAAGGAAGAAAATGAAGGGAACTCAAAGGGGGGTTCATGTACGAGAGCATTGGGAAATCATGGTTGGGTAGAAGAATCTTTAATGAGCCCTCTTTGTGGTGTCGTATCATTGGTATTAGAGCACAACAAAGTACATCATGATAGTTCAAGCCTTGATTGAACACAGCAAAGTCACCTACAGCCTGCTGCGAAGAGGAAGGGCCGCACTTTCATGATATGCACACAGCAGCACGCGTAGAGACTTCCCTTCTCCAAGCATGGCATTCAAACATGTCTCGGCAGTAAAACCATGAAAAAACATTTGGAACATTTGCGAAAAGTGTTCTAGCTACTTAGGGATAATTAACTCTTTGCTAAAGAATCCAAATGTGAATTCTTTGCAAAAGAAGTGAAATACTTGGGACATATAATATCCCAAGAAGGGGTACGTATGGACCCTGACAAAGTAAGGGCCATATTGGAATGGCCACATCCTACAAATCTAGAAGAACTACAAATATTCTTAGGTTTGTCAAGATTCTATAGGAGATTCATCCAAGGTTATGCTAGGATTGATGTTCCGATGATGGACCAGCTTAAGGGGAAGGGAAGCACCTTCATATGGGATGAACCTCAAAAGAGAAGTTTTGAAAAATTAAAGGTAGCTATAGCGGTGCTCCTGTCTTAAAAGTAGTGGATCCCAATGATCCATTTGTGGTTGAGACAAATGCCAATGATGTTGGTATTGGGGCCGTACTTATACAAAAAGATCGACCAGTGGCTTTTGAAAGAAAAAAGTTAGATCGTGCCAAACAAAATTACTCAGCATATGAGAAGGAACTATATGCTATATAGTCTATGCTTTAAAAAAGTGGAGGCACTATTTATTTGGTGCAAAATTTGAGATCATCTTTGATCAGGAGAGCATTAAGTGGATTTGTAATCAGCCAAAGCTTAAAGGTAGAAAAGCTAGATGGGCTGAGTTAATGCAAGAGTTTGATATATACAATTGACATATAGAAAAGGGAAGTTCAATGTGGTAGTAGACTCTCTTAGCCGAATGCCAATTGTTAATGAATTGAGTTTTACTCAATTTCAAAATGATTTCCTAGAGTCCTTAAAGAGGAAATGTGAGTTCGATCCTCACTTCTCTGAAATATGGAAAGCAATTAAAAATAGGGATCCAACTAATCGAGAGGCTTTCACTGAGGAGTCGCATGGAAATGGCGACACACCATAGGTTGGTGATAAAGGACTCAAGTGGAAAGAATATACTATTGAAGATGGCTACTTGCTCTACAAGGGTAGAGTATGTGTCTTGGATGATACTTAGGCACTAGATCCTTTTTGAATGTCATGATAGTCTGAGTGCTGGACACCCAAGAATTCAGAAGACATATGTGCTTCTTAAAAGACAATTGTTTTGGCTTGGAATAGGTAAGGACGTCCAAGATTATGTATTGAAGGGCCAAAAATGCCAGGTCACTAAGGCTGAATGCCTTAAGGTAGGAGGTCTCGTACACCCATTGGAGATTCCATGTGGAAAATGGGAAAGCATCTCCATGGATTTCATTGTGGGGTTACCTAGGACACAGAGGGGGCACGACTCTGTGTGGGTAATTGTGGATCGGTTGACCAATATGGCTCATTTTATTCCTATCAGTGAAGATGTTAAAACTCCAGAATTAGCTAGGCTATTTGTGGACATATCTATAGATTGTATGGGCTACCAACTGGTATTGTTAGTGATCGGGATAGAAAATTTAACAACCATTTTTGGAGGTCTATGTTTAAGAGGTTGGAAACTTCATTGAATTTGAGCACCACGGATCATCCACAGAGTGATGGCCAAACTGAAACAATCAGATCATTGAGGATATGCTTTGAGCATATGTAAGTAAACGGCAAACTAATTGGGAAGAGTATCTACCCATATTAGAATTTTCATAAAACAGTGCCAAACATTTAGCTACAAGTTTTAGTCCATTCATGATGATGTATGGATTTCAACCAAGAGCCCCAATGACAGTGGGACTTGAAAAAGAGAAGGTTCAAGCAGGCAAAGACTTTCTTGAGGATATGAATCAAATGCTTAAGTTGGCTAAAGATAGCATAAGAAGAGCTTAAGATAGAGCACGAAGTTATGCAAACCCCCACCGTAGGAAGTTGGATTTGATGTAAATGAGAAAGTCTACCTTAAGGTACCTGAATCTTCAGAATCTCTAAAAACAGGTAAATGTTTGAAGTTGTCTCCTAGGTATTGTGGACCATTCACAATCCTTAAGAGGATTGGAGAACTTGCTTACAAATTAGCCTTACCTGAGGGATGTAGAGTACATCTAGTTTTTCATGTTAGTAGGCTAAAAAGAAAATTAGGAGATGATGATAATCTCATTGGAAATGAAGTCTTAGTTGAACTCATTGAACCCGCATCTTTACCACATGAACCAGAAAGAATTTTAGATAGACAAGAAAAAAGAACACGACACACAATATGGCAAGAATGTCTGGTTAAGTGGGAAGATAGACCTGAAGAGAGTTCAACATGGGAAAGAGTAAGCAATATCCAGAGGAGGTTTCCCAATTTTGTTTTCGAGGATGTAAACCATTCTTAAGGGGAATGGAATGTTACATCAGCCATAATCCTGGTATTGTCTAGTGTGGTTTTATGGTGAAGTGGGAAACTAGGGGGTTCAACAGTGCTTGGATCAATATGGAGTGCAATATTAAGGTCTAAAGGGCACTAAGGTTCTAAGGTCCTTTATGGATGTGGCACTCAATTGGGCTCCAAGTGGCAAGCACTGGGTTCATGGGAGATTTCTAGAGACAGGATCCAAAAGGAAGAAAATGAAGGGAACTCAAAGGGGGGTTCACGTATGAGAGCACTGGGAAATCATGGCTGGGTGGAAGAATCTTTGATGAGCCCTCTTTGTGGTGTTGTTTCATTCCCTATCTACTATCGAATGTTGTGCTCGATTGAGCTCACCTCCAAGATGAGTTTCCTCTTCCAGTGCCTTGAAAGAAGTTGCTATGAAAAAGGTTATTTCAATTACGAGGTGCTCATATTGTCCCATGCATATGAGGAGTTCTAGGTCAGATTTGTAAGAAAGTCCTACCTATGATAGCACTACAAGGTGCTTGTATTGTCCCCTGCATACAAGGCACCAGGTCAAAAGTGTAAGAAAGTGCTAACAAGGGCAAAAAGTGACACCCAGTCCTGCCACAGTGGTGGTGTTGACAAGTGCTAAAAGTGTTTAAAAGAAGTGTCACAAAGACAAAGTGCTAGCATCTTTGTATGGAATCTATTTTGTTAAATGTTTGCTTCATATGTAACTTATTTTGTTTCAATTTCGATGTAATACTATTATTGCAAAAACTATCCAATGTAATTTCTTTTGTTTCAATTTCAATGTAGTACGATTATTGCCAAAACTATTGTTGTTGTTATTTCGATAGTGAAAATGGCTCTAAAGAAGAAAATGGCATATTTCTACCCTCGTTTACATTTTACTGCAACCATAGGAATCGTTGCACAAGAAATTGTTGAAAAAACTATTGTTGCAATAGTGAAATGGTTCTAATAACCAGCGTGGTGGTTTAGAACTATAATAATTCCAATAACCAGCGTGGTGGTTTAGAACTATAATAACTCCAATAACCAACGCGGTGGTTGCAAGGAATTTATACTAAATTGCTAATGTCTACATTTTCCTTAGCTTGGAACTGAAATAGCTCCAAGAACATGTTCGGTGGTTGAGAAATTGTTGCATAAGGAGTAATATGACTAAAATATCTCCAAAATAACACTATTTTCCTTGGTTTAGAACTAAAATAGCTCCAACATCCAGCGCGGTGGTTGCGGATATGGACCTTGAGGGATCCCCTTTATACATTGCCATGGTGGTCTTCATGCCAACGTGGTGGTCTCTCCATGCCAACATCATTGCTTGAACCAGCACGGTGGTCAGCAAACATGGCATGGCAAATGTTGTGTGATGTAGTCAAGCCAGAGGCAAAGCAACACTCTCTCTGCTCATGAGTAAATGCATATAGTGCCATGTATCGAGCTCTATGCTATTGACCATTACAATTGTGATTGGGTCAGCTCAAACACCAGTTAAGGCTAGAGGAGGTAGGCACTGGCAATGAAATGCATTTTTGTTGGTTTAGGATTACCTGCAACCCCCACAAAATATAACCTTTAGTAAATCCCAAACAACCACCTTAAGTAATTTCTTTATGTAATGTCCTTTGTTTCAATTTTAATGTAGTACCATTATCACCAAAACTATTGTTATTGTTACTTCGGTAGTGAAAGTGGCTCTAAAGAAGAACAAATGGCATAATTCTATCCTTGTTTACATTTTACTGCAACCATAGGGATCAAATGTTGCACAAGAAATTGTTGAAAAAAATATTGTTACTATAGTGAAAATGGTTCCAATAACCAGCGCGGTGGTTTAGAACTACGATAACTCCAATAACCAGCATGGTGGTTGCAAGGAAACTATACTAAATTGCAAATGTCTACATATTCCTTAGCTTGGAACTAAAATAGCTCCAAGAACATGTGTGGTGGTTGAGAAATTGTTGCACAAGGAGTAACACGACTAAAATATCTCCAAAATAACACTATTTTCATTGGTTTAGAACTAAAATAGCTCCAACATCCAATGCGGTGGTTGCAGATATGGACCTTGAGGGGTCCCATTAGAGATTGACATGCCATAGTGGTCTTCATGCCAAGGTGGTGGTCTCTCCATGCCAACATCATTGCTTGAACCACCACGGCGGTCAACATAGCAAAAGATTGTGTTGCACAGTGATAGATGGTGAAGTTGTGCAATGACAAGTGGTAAGGCAAAAGTTTTGTGCTATAGTCAGGCCAACATGGTTGTGCTCGAACCAGCATGGTGGTCAACACAACAAAAGATTGTGTTGCACAGTGACAGATGGCAAAGTTGCGCAAGCAAACATGGCAAGGCAAAGGCTATGTGATGTAGTCAGACGAGAGGGAGAGCGACAGTCTTTGTGCTCATGAGTGAATGCATATAGTGCCATGTGTCGAGCTCTGCGCTATTAACCACCATGAGATTGCATCTCATTATTATGCTAGTGCGCCCTCATGACGTTGGGGGAAAATTTTTGGCGAGAGCGCAGGTCCATGCAAAATTCAAATATTCACCCAGAAGCGTATTGCATCGTGGCCCTAAAATGGCCTTGGAAATAGTTTCATGATTGGCTATACCCCAGCAAATGTTGACACGTGTCATCAAGGATGTGAAGACACTATAGATGACACACAATGTTATGAGAATGAAACACTCCCCTTGCAACTAACATACTAAATAGACCTCTCCTTGCTAGTGGAGTAGCTAGACTAGACAAACCTCTCCGTGCCATTGGAGTAGCCACACTTGTAACTAATAGATTCGATAGACCTCTCCTTGTCAGGGGAGTAGCATTGCTTGGATCTACACGTGGATCTCACCTTCATATGGAGACACCTACCCCATTTGACACTTGGATCTACACTTGAATCTCACCTTCATATGGAGACACCTACCCCATTTGATAGCCTTGAAAGTCTATCCCTCGAATGACTGGGGTTTTGATATGGTTGTTTTTCACAACAATACAAAGCAACTATAGACACGCTTGATAGATGTGCAAAATAGCGGGCGCGTCTATAGGAGCAGCTAGAATAGTGAAAATACGGGCGCGTCTATTAGCGTGTCTGCACTGTGAATTAGACGCAGATTTAGATGCAAAACAGAAAATACAAAAAGTGAGATTTTGGTGTAGGCTGATAAATGTACATCACTGCTTTCCAAACATTGCCCATGATTACCAAAACACATAATTTTAATAAAAATATTAATGCTTTTTGGCAAACCCACATATACAAAAATTAAGTGAGGTGAGGAGAACGAGACAATATGTGAAATAGTTTTGCCAATATCAATGATGGGCTATGGTTCAATCTCATCCTCAATGAGATCAACCCTTGCCAAACTATCTACTTCAAAATCCAAACCAATGTTGAGATCTACAAATACATTCAGCCCACTACTACTTGTGCTACTCATGTGCTGATCAAAATCAGCATCACCAATGGTATGCTCGTCCTCACAGGTAATGGCCTCAATATCTGTATCTCCTATCTCATGATCATCCTACTCTCTTGTATCATGGTCATCATCACCTCCATGGCCATGATCATCCTCCATACGCTCCATATTAGTAAATGTACTATACATCACTTTGGAACATGGCATAATAGGTATGACATGCCACCACCTATCATTAACAATTACAAAGCCACTTGCATGGTGCTTGATTGTTGCATTAGAACCTCTTTCCACCACGTCCTTAAACCACTTTACATCCAAAACATATAGAAAGAAGCATCGAAAGTCAAGCTTAATAATATCTTGGATTATGCCGCAATAATCATCCATGGCTCCATTGGCTCCCTCAAAGCTAGCAATGACACCACAATCTTGTGTTTTCTCTTATCATCAATCCGTTGTGTTCGAAAATGCTTGCCCTCACACAATATAGCATTGAACATAGTCCACTACACCAAGACAAAATCAATTAAATAAGCAATCTAAATTGTTGAAAGCCCCTAACTTATGCATAACATTCTATATACCGACCTTGCTCATGCATCCCCTAGCATACTCCCATTCTTCCATTGTGATATGCATCCCCTCGTCTCTCTCTGCTCTCTCCATTTCGTGAAGTAGCCAATTCACATGAATATTCTTTGAAAGTGTTCTTAGATGCTAAGGGTATGGCACACAAGATCCATGGTGTGTACGAAAGAGGGCCCTTTCTCCTTGTCTTCTTGCCTTTGCATCCTCGTATCTTGTCACCCATCATTTTATCACATCACTATTAAGCATGCAACCACCTCCACTGACTTAACTCGAGCATTCTCAAGCATGGTGGGATTTATTTCCTTTGAGCTCACATACCTAGAAAGAAAAAAGTACGCCATATTAGCAATATGAACACCTTGCATGGAGCATTGATACGCTTCACATTTTATATCTTGTAAAGCACCTCACAAGCTCGCCCATCTTGTAAATACAATCCTTCACATCCTTCCATGCACTGTGAGAAATGCTAGTAGGTAGTATGAACTGAACACATGAGGAATGGTTGATTAGTTGCTTCTAATTCACTCACAAATTTGGAAGGAAAAATATATTATGCACATAAAATACTTACTTGGAGCATCTTGTGCCAATCATGAGATTTCAAGCCATATAATTGCTCTATACCTCTTTTCTTGCTCTTTGTGAAGGCCCCCTTCAAACACCTCATGCATCCACTTGGAGTACGAATTGTAGATAGCTTGCTTCATTGCCACCATCTCTAGCTTTGATAACCTCCATAGTGCACAAGGTAAAAAGACATGCCCATTTGGACTCTCTTGTGGCCAAGCTTCACGCATCTTCCTTGTGGTGCGTGGATCCTTCCTTATGCCTGCGGAATCTTGTGTCCCATTCAAATGTTCCCAAAATGTAGACGCCACATTCTTGAAGCTATGCATGAAATCAAAGTGATTAATCTTGAGGTGGGACCAATATGGTAAAGGATAAAAGATGGAGTATCTAAACCAAAGCTGATGTTAGAAGGAAATCTTTATTTCCATTCAATATAGCACATAATAGTTACAAACCCTTACTAGCTCATGCCAAGTGGTGGAGGAGTGGCTGTCCCAAATTCTCATCCAATCTCCTACAGTGAGTGACTGTGGGGGGACTTCATTCCAAGGGGAAACATATCTAGGATGATCAGGTGGAAGAAATCGATGGTGATTCTCATAGATGATCTTATTCAATGCATCTGCTGCCCATGAGGCAACTAGCAAAGGACCACAAATAGGACATGCATGGTAACCCGATGTAGTGAGACCTAAACAATAGACACAATTAAGAGTTGAAGATGGGTTTAGAGTGCCACAATGATTGCCTACTCATAATTAAAGTGCAATGCTTACCTGAACACTCGCCATAGCCTGGGAAGTCATGCATCGTCCACATCAAGACTACTTTGTAGATGAAGTCTCGTGACGAGGGAGGCCTACTCACATCATGCACCACCATACCTCTTCAAAGTATCTCTAGCTCATCAATCAAAGGCTCCAAATAAAGATCAGGATTTTTTACTTTATTTTTCCCTAGAATTAGAAGGGATAACATAACATGTCCTTTCTTAATCGCCATAGAGGGTGGAAGACTATAATTCACCAACATCACTGGCCATACACTGTAAGAGGTGCTTTTGAGACCAAATGGGTTCACACCATCCATACCCAATCCAAGTCTCAAGCTCTAGATTCTTCCTTGAAGCTTGGCCATGTGTCTTCAATATGCTTCCACGCAGGAGTAACTGTGGGAGTTCTCCACTTGCCATCGGTTGATTGATGGGATGAATGCCATGCCATGAGCTCTACAATGGATTTGCACTTGAACATATGTTGGATGTGAGGGATTATGGGAAAATGTCACAGAACCTTACGAGGCACATCAAAAGTTTTGAGATCTGCTCTATAGCTTGCCTTTCCACAAGTAGGACACTCTCTTGCATCCTTATGTGGTCCAGGAAACAGAATGCAATCGTTGATGCAAGAGAGGTCACATGTTGCCTTGCCATATTTGTTGAGGTCGGTAATTTATTCTCCCTTGGAAGCATTTTACACAATAGCCTGCACGTGAAGACAATAAATAAGAAAAATCATTCGAGTAATTGACCCACTAGCATAATTCACCATGTTTGCAAAATAGACTTTAAAGCTTACTTGAGTAATGCATTCAAACTTGCATTGCTCCATCCATAGATGGTTTGCAAGTTTAGTAACTCAAGGGAGGCATGTATAACAGAGAATGTGCACCCCTCAAATAGTGGAGTCGATGCTGCGGTAAAATGCATCCTACTCCATGCTATCATCCCTACCTGAGGATTGATGGACATATAAATTCTACACCATATCATCAAACACCTCCTGTCCATGGCCTCATGAGGTAATGGCGGAAGGCTACTATCACCATCACTCCATGAATCTGTAACGGTCCCTCCTGAAGATCCCACCTCATATCATCGTCCTCGATGCTTCACCTCCTCACGACGAGCATAGGGCAACATATGCGAGTGTGGCACTACATCCTCTATCAAATTAAAACGGGATCATAACTCAAACACGTACATGAACTCTGAAATGTGCAGCTGAAGGTTTCTTACCAGAAAAGGCTTGCAGTGGAGTCATCCCGTTCACAGTTTACGAGGTCTCGGATATGGCATTCTAAGAAGTAAGATTTTGTATAATTGTTTTTAGAAATGAGCTCATTCTCATTTCTAAAATTTAGGTTCTTTAGTAGAAGGTTGTAAAAAAATCCTTCAAAATGATGAGCATGGTGGTAATATGTGAAACGTTCAATCTATGTTGATGGATATACATAATTTCAGAAAGAATCTATGATAGTTATGTTATCCTTTTTTTTTTTCTTTGACTTTTGGACATTGTGTTTTTTCCAGAATTCATAGAAGGTAAAGTTCTCCATGACACTTGGACAATCGCAATATGTATCTATAGGATGTATTACAGAAACACAATGTTCACGTAGGTATTTTTGGCGCATAGATGGGAGAGAGGAGTCAATGAAATGCACAGATTCACTTCTTTGAATGGTAGATATTTGTAAGCATGACAATGCTGCCTCTGTTGGAGATGTTGGCTTTGAAAGAATGTATGCAGATATCATTTTTAATTTAATTGGATCTACATTATCTAGTCCTAGAAGTTTCGCATCACCAGGATTCAAGTTCATGTGTCCCATGGGTTCGGTTTTCATAGCATATTTTAGAAGGTAATATGATAGGCCTATGTTGGTTATTTTTTGAATATTCATATGTGCTTGCCACAATAGTAATATTCCTGCATGGTATGGAACAACATTACGATGTTCTAGGGATGGACGGAAGTAGATCTATCTTTGTGTGAGAGGATCTATAGTAGGTTTAGTCTCTAAATGTATTGGACATGGAAATCCATATTTGCATTTGTGGTTTGTGCTTCAGTCAAATAGATTGCATGTTGGCCTACACAACAAGACAAAGCTCCCACAGAGGCGCACGCAGATTCGTTTACTGAACTTAAAAAAAAACTTATGGGCATGTCTATTTGCACGTCTAGAGACCCACGTCTAACATGTCTATATAGCAGATAGACGCGCGTATAGACACGCAACTAGACGTGTAAATAGATGCTATGCTAAAAATTTAAAAAACAAATAGACGCATCGTTAAACATGTGTATAGATGCATTTATAGACGGTTTTATAGATGCTTTTATAGACATGCAAATAGACGCTCTATAAACAGACAGACGTGTATATAGACACGTTTATAGATGCACTGATAGACGCGCTACATAATATTTTTTTTTAAATTTACAGAATGCTTTGTATGTTGTGTATGCTATATAGTTACAGGAATCCCATTTCCACATTGTGTAATTCAATTCTTACAGCAACTACATTTTAATTACAATTCCAAATAAAACATTACAACTCCAAAATGCAATTAAATTGAAAGCTCAAAAAGTGCTTGTATGTACATATAGCATGAAGCTAAGCCACGTCATGTGGCTTATGTAATAAAATTGAAAGCTCAAAAAGTGCTTGTATGTACATATAGCACGAAGCTAAGCCACGTCATGTGGCTTCAAGTACAAAAAATAAGAGGAGTGTATATACAAGAGGCACAAAGCCAAGCCAGTGGCTTTAAGTACAAAAAAGAGTAGCTAACACTACTTCTACAACTAATCTATGTTCTCCACACCCTCGCTCCCTTCCACACTCCCTTCTGCGCTCCCTTCTCCGCCTCCTTTCTCGTCTTCTTCCTCGTCTTCTTGTGCAGGGGCCTGTAAACAAGGGACAACATATATCAATGTATGAAAAATCAAATCTTTACTTATAATATTGACATTATTTAATTACTTTCGAATACCTCGGGGGCTGCTCCAATAGCCCAAATATACTGCTTCTCGGTAATCAACCCGTCATGATAGAAGTGCTTCCATGTATCTCCTCTGCGACGGTGGAGGTGGTAGGCTGTCTCAATAGGAGTAGGGTATCTACCCACGATCTCAAGCTGCAAGACGACACAATTTGCAGAGGGGTTAGTACAAAGAAACAACCTCCTAATAAACTACATAAGCAATATAATTTGAGTTCTATACTTACAAATTGGGCCTCCCATGATTCAACACCCCTTGCTCCAAAATGCATGCTTTCATATTGCTCCATTTGGATCCTTGGTGCCTCCACGTGCTGCAAACTGGGGTCCTCCCTCGCTGACCTCATTACTTTCTTCCACTCACGCTTGTGAGTGGTGTGGGGCGGGCCCCTTGGTGGTTGACCTCCCTCAAGCCTGGCAATCTCCACTAGTGCCTGCTCCTTAAGCGAAGATCTTTTATTGCCAAGTATCATAATAATCTTTGACTTGGCCCATTTATCTATGAACTAACGATTGGGGGGGTTAGGATACCTAGAGCGAATAGCAGTGAGGGTCTCATTAGCCAACCTCTTTGGATGGTCTTTGTAGTGGATAAAGCAATCTCTGTAATTGTTAACAATTACAGAGCACATGAAGGCCATGATATCCTTCCCCCGTGCATCCATCAAGATGCCTCCTATCTGAGTGATGTCATAGAAGATCGTACCATCACCTGGAGGCACGTCTAAATCATCTGAATCATCATCGTCCCCACCACCACCCCTCCCAAAGCACTGTGCCATGCATCCCCCACCACTCTCCCTGCTACTACGCCTGCTACCATGTCGTGTTGAGCTAGTACACTGGCCACTCATAGCTGGAGACTGCATGGGACTACGTGGACCACTCGTAGCTGGAGAACCGAGTCTCAACTGCACAGGAGTACGTTGACAGCTCTGCAAGACAGAAGGACCTCTTGACGGCATGGGGGGAGGGGCACAAGATGGCATGGAGGAAGGGGCATAAGACGGCATGGGAGAAGGGCCTGGGCTGTGTAGCCGACTGGGCTGTGCTGACTCCACTGGGGTAATCTCTGCTGGTGTGGGGTTGGGGTGGTTTGGAGTCTATACTGCTGACTCCTGGGGGGTGTTTAGGGTACCCATCACATACCCGTATAACTCCGCAAGACTGGGAGGGTGCCCTATAAAATTATATAAGTCCCTAAAAATAGACTCTCGGAGATCAAATGAGCCCGAAGAGCTTCCTAGCCACATGATGGACTGGAAAAAAGAAAAAAAGACAATTACTGATGAGCTGAGAAGAAAGGAGAAGGGAAGAAAAGATTACTGTCAAAAAAGATTACTGTCGGAGCGTGTTTATAGACGCGTCTAAGAAGTGCATCTATTTTCACGTATAATAGCGCGTCTATAGATGCGACTGTCTTTGTCTGCAAACAAGCTAGATGCACATCTAGACATGCCTATAGATGTGGTTTTAGACGCGCTCTGAGAGACGGACTTTTCTAAAAATTAGAAAAGGACATGCGCCTGACACAAAAACGTAACACTGATACCAAAATCATGCGTTTCTTGGATGTGACAAAGGACATTTCCAAATAGAGTAACTTCCAAAAAAGATCAACCATAAAAAGACTTACCTTGGATAGAGGTATGGAAGCTTCTTCTCCTTCTTCAAAGTTGCTTCTCTTCCTTATTCACCCTCTTCTCCTTTAAGCCTAGAAGTAAGTGTGGGCGCCTTCCTCTTAAGTGTAAGCTTGGAAGTAAGTGTGGGTGCCTTCCTATTAAGCATCGAAACTGTGGATCTGCTAATAGTAAAGCAAGCAAGCCATGCGAAGTATAAGTAATGTGTGAAGAAAAGCAAAGCGAGCACGCTAAAAGTAGATTTGAAAACCGCATATATAAGTGCGTCTAATAGCACGTCTAAATACGCGTGTAATTACGCATCTAGATAGACAGAGTAGATGCGGTTTTAGATGTGCCTATAGATGCGCACCACAGAACAGACAGATGTAGTTTTCGACGCACCTTTAGACGTGGCACAGAGTTATGATCCCATTTTAATTTGATATAGGATGCAATGCCACACTCGCATATGTTGCCCTATGCTCGCTATGAGGAGGCGAAGCGTCGGCAATATGAGGTGGGATCTTCAGGAGGGACCGTTATAGATGCATGGAGTGATGGTGATAGTAGCCCTCCGCCATTACCTCATGAAGCCATGGAGGAGGAGGTGTTTGATGATATGGTGCGGGATTTATATGACCATCAATCCAAAGGGAGGGATGATAGCATGGAGCAAGACGATCTTTTTACCGTAGCATCAACTCCACTATTTCAAGGGTGCACATTCTCTGTTCTACGTGCCTCCCCCTTGAGTTACTAAACTTGCAAACCATCTATGGATGGAGCAATGCAAGTTTGAATGCATTACTCAAGTAAGCTTTAAAGTCTATTTTGCAAACATGGTGAATTATGCTAGTGGGTCAATTACTCGAATGCTTTTCCTCATTTATGGTCTTCACGTGCAGACTATTGTGTAAAATGCTTCCAAGGGAGAATAAATTACCGACCTCAAGAGATATGGCAAGGCAACATGTGAACTTTCTTGGAGGATTAGATTACAAGCGCATCCATGCATGCGTCAACGATTGCGTTTTGTTTCATGGACTACATAAGGATGCAAGAGAGTGCCATACTTGTGGAGAGGCAAGATATAGAGCAGATCTCAAAACTTTGGATGTGCCTCGTAAGGTTCTGCGACATTTTCCCATAATCCCTCGCATCCAACATATGTTCAAGTGCAAATCCATTGCAAAGCTCATGTCATGGCATTCCTCCCATCGATCAATCGATGGCAAGTGGAGAACTCCCGCAGACTCTCCTGCATGGAAGCATATTGAAGACACATGGCCAAGCTTCAAGGAAGAACCTAGGAGCTTGAGACTTGGATTGGGTATGGACGGTGTCAACCTATTTGGCCTCAAGAGCACCTCTTAGAGTGTATGGCCAGTGATATTGGTGAATTATAATCTTCCACCCTCTATGGCTATTAAGAAAGGACATGTTATGCTGTCCCTTCTAATTCCAAGGAGACATAAAGTCAAAAATCTTGATGTTTATTGGGAGCGTTTGATTGACGAGCTAGAGACACTTTGGAGAGGTATCGAGGTGCATGATGTGAGCAGGCCTCCCTCGTCACGAGACTTCAATTGCAAAGGAGTCTTGATGTGGATGATGCATCACTTCCCAGGCTATGGCGAGTGTTTAGGTAAGCATTGCACTTCTAATTATGAATAGGCAAAGGATGTGGCACCCTGAACCCACCTTCAACTCTTAATTCGTCTATTGTTCATGTCTCACTACATCGGGTTACCATGCATGTCTTGTTTGTGGTCCTTCGCTAGTTGCCTCATGGGCAGATGCATTGAATAAGGTCATCTATGAGAATCACCATTGATTTCTCCCACCTGATCATCCTAGATATGTTGCCTCTTGGAATGAAGTCCTCCCACAATCACTCACCGTGGGATATTGGATAAGAATTTGGGACGGTTCCACGACGACTCCACCACTTGGCCGATAAGGGTTTGTAACTATTGTGTGCTATATTGGCTGAAAATAAAGATTGCCCGCTAACACTAGCTTTTGTTTAGATACTCCATCTTTTATCATTTACCATATTGGTCCCACCTCAAGATCAATACCTTCTTGATCCCATGCATATTTTCAAGAATGTGGCATCTACCATTTGGGAGAATTTGAATGGGACACGAGATTCCGTAGGCATAAGGAAGGATCTACATACCACAGGGAGGATGCGTGAAGCTTGGCCAGAAGAGAGACCAAATGGGCGTGTTTTTTTACCTCATGCACCGTGGAGGTTATCAAAGCTAGAGATGGCGGTGGTGAAGCGCACTATTACTACAATTTGTACTCCCACTGGATGCATGAGGTGTTTGAAGGGAGCCTTTACAAAGAGCAAGAAAAGAGGTGTGGAGCAATTATATGGCTTGAAATCTCATGATTGGCACAAGAAGCTCCAAGTAAGTATTTTATATGCATAATATCTTTTTCCTTTCAAATTTTTGAGTGAATAATTATAAGCAACTAATCAACCACCTCCTCGTGGGTTCAGTTCATACTACATACTAGCATTTCTCGTAGTGTATCGAAGGACGTGAAAGATTGTATTTACAAGATGGGCGAGCTTGTGAGGTACATTACATGATACAAAATATGATGCATATCAATGCTCCATGAAAGGTGTTCATATTGCTAATATGGTGTACTTGTTCATTTCTAGGTATGTGAGCTCAAAGAAAATATATCCCATGATGCTTGAGAATGCTCCAGTGGAGGTGGTTTGTTTAGTGGAGGAGACATTTCCACGTTCTATTCTCACAAGCCAACTACATCTTATAGTGCATTTGGTGGATGAGATTGCTATATGTGGTACTATACATGCATGATGGTTGTTCTTCCTTGAGCGCTTCATGAAGACCTTGAAGGGCTTCGTGAGACAAAATGCAAGACCCGAAGGTAGCATGGCCGAGGGTTGGTTGGTATAAGAGTCACTTGTATATATTTCTGAGTTTCTTGTTGATGTCGATAGCTCTCTCCCATGACTATGGAGAGATGATGAAGACCTAAGGATGACCTCTATTGTGCCTCAAGGGAAAGGATGCAACAAAGTAATAGACACGGAGCTGCATAATAGTATCAACCTCTATTGCGTGCTTAATAGTGATGTGATGAAAAGATGGGTGACAAGATATGAGGATGCAAAGGCAAGAAGACAAGAAGAAAGGGCCTCTTTCGTACACACCACGGATCTCGTGTGCCATACCCTCAGTATCTAAGAGCACTTCCAAAGGATATTCATGTGGATTGGCTACTTGATGAAATGGAGAAAGTAGAGAAAGACGAGGGGATGCATATCACAATGGAAGAATGGGAGTATGCTAGGGGATGCATGAGCAAGGTCGGTATATAGAATGTTATGCATAAGTTAGGAGCTTATTATAATTTAGATTGCTTATTTAATTTATTTTTTCTTGGTGTAGTGCACTATGTTCAATGCTATATGGTATGAGGGCAAGCATTTTCGAACACAATGGATTGATGATAAGAGAAACACACAAGATTGCCGCATCATTGCTAGCTTTGAGGGAGCCAATGGAGCCATGGATGATTATTGTGGCATAATCCAAGATATTATTAAGCTTGACTTTTGACGCTTCTTTGTGTATGTTTTGGATGTAAAGTGGTTTAAGGACATGGTGGAAAGAAGCCCTAATTAATGCAACAATCAAATGCCATGCAAGTGGCTTTGTAACTATTGACTCCACAAAGTTTTGGCAAAGTAGGAAGGACACACTAGTACTACCACAACAATGTGAACAGGTACTGTGCACACATATAAAAATACTCACTTTTAAATATTTGATACCTTTGATGCAAGGAAAATAACATGATTGTATTTGTGTTTGAATTAGGTTGTCTATCAACCAATGGTAAATAATAATAGATGGTGGCATGTCATACCTATTATGCCACATTCCAAAGTGATGTATAGTACATTTACTAATATGGAGCGTATGGAGGATGATCATGGCCATGGACGTGATGATGACCGTGATACAAGAGAGGAGGATGATCATGAGATAGGAGATATAGATATTGAGGCCATGACCCGTGAGGACAAGCCTACCATTGGTGATGCTGATTTCAATGAGCACATGAGTAGCACAAGTAGTAGTGGGTTGAATGTATTTGTAGATCTAAACACTTGTTTGGATTTTGAAGTAGATAGTTTGGCAAGGGTTGATCTCATTGAGGATGAGATTGAACCGTAGCCCCATCATTGATATTGGCAAAACTATTTTACATACTGTCTCATTCTCCTCACCTCACTTAATTCTTGTATATGTGGGCTTGCAAAAAAGCATTGATGTTTTTGTTAAAATTATGTGCTTTGATAATCATGGGCAATGTTTGGAAATCAGTGATGTACACCAAAATCTCACTTTTTGTATTCTCTATTTTGCATCTAAATGCGCGTCTAATTGTCAGTGTAGACACGCTAATACACATGCAAATAGACGTGCTGATAGATGCACTGTTAGACGAGCCCGTATTTTTCGTGTAAACGCGCAAATAGACGTGTCAATACACGTGCAAATAGATCAGCTGGTAGACGCGCTATTAGACGCGCCCATAATTTCTCTATTCAAGCAATGCCTATAGATGCGCCCGCTATTTTGCACGTCTATCAAGCGCGTCTATAGTTGCTTTTGTTGTTGTGCTACATGTGTGGATTTGTTTTCTCTTTACCATATAGTTAAGCTTTCTTTGAATTGAATTCTCTGGCCAATTATTAAAATCGTTCATGTAAGGGATATGTGCATCTATCTGGTTTGATACGATTTCTATGTCTTGTTCATCTAGCCATAGCATCATGTGTGCATGCATAGATTCTCGGTTTTGTAACTCATATCTTATGATGTGATGGTGGGCACTACCTAGTAGTCCTTTATCACACAAAATAGATCTTGCTAAGAATTGTTGCAGTCTAACATGGAAGAGCACTATGCATTCAACTAGACAATCTCTCCATGTGAAGTTTTTTTTGAATTGTTTAGCAATGGTTTCTATTTGATCGATTTCACACCATCTCGTGGTTGATACCTCATCTGCAGTAATTGTAAGGAATATATTGGGAAGGCCCCAAGTGTCAACCATTGCCATGAAATCTTTCAAGTTTCTATGGTGCCATGAAGGAGATCTAGGAATAGAACTTGGTATCTGAAACTTAAGAATACATCTAATTATCCGTTTGTTTAGATATTCTTGGATCTTGTCATCTTTGTTGTCAATATCTCTTTGTAATACTGTAGTTTGAGTAGAGTTTGCTATTATAATAGATTGGCGTATTTGGTATATCAATAACAACTATGGTTTGTAAAGAGTGAACACGGAGAACAATGTTGATATTCTCATTTTTAAATATACGTTGAAGAACATCTTGCCATCATGAGCACCATATTTGAAAGGATAGAGAAATGGGAATAATGCATACTCTAGTGTTAATTCATCACATTGTGACAGACCTTCCATAGATGTTATGAGCTAACGCTCAATAATTCTTATTGAATCATGAAGTACAATTGTGCCGACTTCAGGTGATGTAATTTTTTTGAATTGATTAGCTGTAGGTAGCATGTTGATTTGTTCTAGTAATGACAAGTAGTTGTCCTCATGTGAAATTTTCATAAGATCGAATGGTGAGTCAATAGAGTGTCTTTCAAGAATATCATAAATAACTTCTGAAGAAAGAACACTTACTCCTAGTTTTGGATGCGGTCATTCATACATTGTCAAGTATTTTGTTAATATGGGTTTGTTCTAGAGTTAAACGCTAGAACGTCTTTTGTTGTTGATAGTAAGTTTGTTGAGTTACTACAGAATCTTTCTTGGTGATTCCAACATATTAGTGGATTATCCAACATCGATCTCCTTTGTAGTATACCTATTGCTAAAAATGTAATACCTTTATAAATGTTTAGGGATATATCGATTATAGAAAGCATTTGCATTTGAAATATGTCCGCACCTAATACATTCTGTAAATAGTCTGGATCATAGGGAACCGAGTACAACTTTCTAAATGGACTATCTATGCATGCTTTATAAGCCATTTTTTATCTATGTCCTAGGCCATCTTCTACATGCAAACTTATGAACATATTGGATAAGTCATATGGTGTTATACTTGATTCTAGTAGTGATATTACCGATTTTAACTTTGTAAAAGAACCTGTGTTAAATTCTACTCTACCACAAAATACACAATATTGCATCTTTGAAATATATTGAGAAGTCGTTTGGTTCCATTCTTTTAGAAATTTATCGATGAATAGCCATGAAGAGAAACTCGGTTGTAATCATCTTTTCTTGTTTTCTATGCTAATGTAGGAAGCAAGTTCTCTCCTTTCAATAAGTAAGCTTTTCATATTTGTAAAGTAAACTATATATTGAAGTAGAAGCACCTACTTTATTTTCCTGTTGTGGATGAGAGTGTTAAAAATGACTTGAAATTCACCAATTCTAATAATTTGCAAACAAAATATCAAGGTTGTTAACACTTTATATTTTTCACTCAAAATTTATAACGTCTCTAGTTTATGTTGATACCAATTTGAATATACCATATAGGAATTTGAATGTAGCATATAGCATTTCGAATATTAAACATGGTAAATAGCTCTTTCTTTTTGCACATAGGAGTTTGTGTTTAGCATATATTTTTATGCATATATTTTGTAGCTATTTGAATTTGGGATATAGCAATTTTCTTTTATTACTTTGTATATATTTGGTGGCAATTTGAATTTGAGATATAGCACTTTGAATTTCATACATATAATTTTTCATTTAGAATTAGCACTTAGCATTGATCAACTAGCATTTTTGCATTAATTAGCATATAGCACTTTGTATCCAACACATAAACAAATAAACTTAACCACACATTCGTGTGGGGGGAGAGTCCGCACATTTCCTATCCAAAAGTTATAAGACCAAGGAACATGCCCTTTTTGCATTTTACACATAGTATTTTGCATATAGTATGTAGCAATTTGAGTTTGGGATATAGAACATATCAATTTGCATTTTGCACATGGTACTTTGTTTTTAGAACTGTATGATTTTGTATTTTGTACCTAGTATTTTGCATTTAGCACATAGCATTCAGCAACTAGCATTTTTTAATTTAGCACATAGCACTTTTTATTGAACACATAAATTAATAAACTTAACCACACATTCGTGTGGGGGGAGAGTCAGCACATTTCCTCTCCAAAAATTATAAGACCAAGGATTAATGCCCTTCCTTGGGTTCATATCATTTTGCATTTTGCACTTAGTATTTTGCATTTTGCACTTAGTGAGTTTGTTATATAGAACATAGCATTTTGCATTTTGCACATGGTACTTTGCATTTAGGAATGTATGATTTTGTATCTTGCACATAGTATTTTGCATATAGCATGTAGTAATTTGAGCTTGGGATATAGAACTTTGCATGTACTATATAGCAATTTTCATTTAGGTATTAGTGTTAAAATGGCTAACACGCCATATCAACATCTTGGGTGGTCGTTGTTCTAGGTATATGTGCATTGAGCTATATGGTGCATGTAAGAAAACAATACAATGTCTGTGCTCAACAGATAACAAGATCTCATATGCAAGAGAGAAAAGCAGATAGTATGGAGAATAAAAAATTTGATACAAAAGATGGCGCTGCCTCCAAGCCGTGCGTTCCTGTGTGAGAAGCTTCGATGGCATGCTGGAAACAGTAGAGGACGGAGGCTGGATGCTAAGGAATCAGGGTTGCTATAGCCAGTGATGATAATGGGCTTCACGGGCTTGCTCTTATATAGCCACCAGTCGTAGTTGGTTAGACCCAATTGGGTGACCAACCTAGTCTGCCCAAAACTGCAATTGGAGGTCAGACTGGAGGTCGGTCCTAAAATAGGCCACCGACCACACGATAGAACCATGGCGTGGAATAGAGAAACTAACCTGTAGACACTGTTCGGCCCAGAGGCATCCAGGATCATCTGGGGCTCCAAATGAGCCCCGCAACCCAAGAGTGGGCTGCCTCGGGAAATGCTCCATCTATCCTCAGTGCGGTCAGTCATGGGATGCCTTCCCGCACTTGCATGGAGCCTAGTTGGCAGTGTGCCAACTCTATCTGAAGTCGTCCAGCCATCAGGCCACACATGGCCCCCATCTGGTGGGTAGTTTGATTTACTTATGCAACATGCAGCCAGACATCAGTTTTGCGACTGGTGTACTAAGTAGGTTTTCCAATAAGCCACGGGAGAACCATTGGAGGGCAGTGATGCGGGTGCTGAAATACATCAAAGGCACACTTTATTATGGCATCACCTTTACCAAGGGCAACATCTTGACCAGATTCTGTGACTCGGATTGGGCAGTAGATGGTCAGCAGGAGATTAGTGACAGGTTACTATTTCTCACTTGAATCTGGAGCTATGTCATGGGTCAGCAAGAGGCAACCTATAGTTGCTCTTTCTTCTACCGAGGCTGAGTACAAATCAACATGTTTTGCTTCTTGTGAGGTAGTGTGGTTGAGGAGGATTTTAGGAGACATGGGTGCAGTGCAGAACAAGCCTACGCAGTTATCATGTGACAATCAGAGTTGCATGGCAATTGCAAAGAACCATGTGTACCACGCTCGCACAAAACACATTGAGATTCAATATCACTTTGTATGCGAGCTCATCATGGACGGAGAGGTCGACTTGGTGTACTATCCGACTACAGAGAATGCTGCCGACATCTGCATGAAGGCTCTTGGAAGAGACTTGCTGGAGAGGCATCTTCATCGACTTGGCATTGGGCCGAAAAAGTAAGTTCATTTGTAGGTGGACATTGAGGGGGGGTGTTAGATATCAATGCTCTACTCTCATGTAACTACAAGGGAACCAGCTAACTCTGCTTGTAAGCCCCCCATATGAGGAGAAGGCATTTGAGTAGCTCAATTATCTGATAGGTCCTAGTTTGGACACCAGATGGGGGCCATGTGTGGCCTGATGGCTAGACGGCTTTAGATAGAGTTGGCACACTACCAACTAGGCTACATGCAAGTGTGGGAAGGCATCCCATGACTGACCGCACTGAGTGTAGACAGAGCATTTCTTGGGGCAGCCCACTCTTGGGTTGTGGGGCCCATTTAGAGCCTCAGATGATCCCGGATGGCTTTGGGCCGAACGGTGACCATAGGTCAGTTGCTCTATTCTAGGCACCAATTCTATCGTGTGGTCGGTGGCCTATTTTGGGACCGACCTCTAGTCGGCTGTTTTGGGCAGACTGGGTCGGTCACCCAATTGGGTCTAACTGACTACGATTGATGGCTATATAAGAGCAAGCTCGTGAAGCCCATTATCATCACTGGCTACAGCAACCCTGATTCCTTAGCTTCCAGCCTCCATCCTCTACTATTTCCAGCATGCCATCTAAGCTTCTCACATAGGAGGGCACGGCTGGGAGGCAGTCCCATCTATTGTATCAGTTTTACAGTAATCAAATTTTTGACTCTCTATACTATTTGCTTTTGTCTCTTGCATACCAGATCCTATTATCTGTTGAGCACAGACGTTGTATTATTTTCTTACAGAATGGTCACTAATCCAACTGTTAGCACCCATATGAGGTGGAGAACGGCTTCATGATCCTGGGTAGGTAGGCTTATCTAGAGTGGAGGGCAGGAGATGTATCCAGAACTATACTGAGCAGCAACACTATGGAGCAGCATATCAGGACTGTGTGACAGCATGGTAATAGGCCATAAGAGCACTTCTAGGGCCTACTTATAGGCCTGGCAGTAGGACAACAACAGGTATAGATTGGGCGCGGTAGCCAGGCTAGTGTGAGTTCTTCTTCCTCTCTTTCCTACTATACTTCTCTAAGTGAGGTTTCAGCATGTGTGTGCACCTACTTTGTGTGAGAGATCAATGAGAGTTTGAAAAACATTCTACTGCATAGGGTTACTATTTAGTAGACCCTTTAACTCTAACATGGTATCAGAGCCAAAGAAGGTACCCTCTTGATCTACTCAAACAAACTGATTGAAGGCATCCCTCCAACAAGGAGACTCCATTTCAGTAAGGTACTATAAATTCCGTTTTTTGTTGCAGTGTTGCACTCAGTTCAAAGATTCACTACTACACACGGATCCTATTGCGACGTTTACGTACCAACGTTTAGCGCCCGCTTAGCATTAATTGTCGGTATGAAAAGCGGGTTTCATAAATCATCGCTATATAGCGACTATTGCTAAAAGTCTCTATATAGCGATTGTTGCTAAAAGTTGGTATATAGCGACTTTTAAAAGTCGTTATATAGCGACACTGATACAAAATATTATAGCGACGTTTTTACAGAGGTTTTTTTTTTTAATATAGGCCTTAAAAGTTAGTTTTTTCCAATGAAAATTTTTTTTAAATTTTCATACGTGCTTGAGCTCATAGAGAATAAAAAAATGAGAGCATGTACATCAAGCCTTTGAAGCTCATATATTCATGTCCAAGTTTGAGATGAGAAAAATCAAATAAGAGCATTTACATCAACTGTTTCATCTTGAGCCAAGTCTAAGGCGCCAAGCAAGTCTATCTCCAACTCTATACCGAGTTGATCTCCTATATCATCATCGTACTCTAGTATCGTACGTTCACCTAAATGTATTTGATCATCTTCTTCAATAAAGCTTAAGTGTGGTGATTGATCTTGATGATTGTTGTCTTCTTCGTCAATATCGTGATCTCCATCCTCCTCCGGTGCGATGTCATTATGCGCATCTTCCTCTTGGCTCATATGGTGATCTACATCTTCTTCGCTAGATTCATCAATTGGATCCGGCATTGGTAGTGGCATCTCCATATCCACATCTCGATCTTCAAAAATTTGCTTACTTCGTGGTGCCACTTGGATCACGTACCACCATCTTGGATCAGAACGATCCGGATGAAAAACCACCTATATTGAAGATGGGTGCCAAATGTTGTCAATTATATATATATCAATGGACTTTAAAAACGAAAGCTTCGACTAATTAAATCATTAGTATGCACTTGCTCACAGTGCTCGGGAAGAACAAAAGTATCACTTTCATCGGTCCAATGTTTGGTGGAGTCTATTGCAAAGAGACCGCTACTATCTTTTCTCACTATTGCATGGGGACCGTTATAAGTAGTTTTAAACCATTTTACATCAAGAATGAAAATAGTAAATCATTTGAAATCAATTTCATAGATGTCGCGTATGGTTCCACAACGTATGGTTCCACAATAATCCAACTGTGAGGAGAGAAGATTGGTATCCGAAGCACTTGCTCGGCTATCTTGTGTGAAGTTAGCCATGACTCCACAATCATACGTGACTCTCTTTGAATCGATGCGTTCCACGCGAAAATGTCGTCCATATGACCATAATGCACTGTACTTTTTGTACTATAAAAGAGCATCATTAAAACAATGAAGATGCACCTATTTTATAGCATATATTGCCACAAATAATTACTTAATTACATCAAGAGATAAGAAACTTACATGCACCATACATCCAGATGATAACTCTCGCTCGCGCTCGTTTATTGTCTCTCCATCACGTTCGGCTTTACGTAGAGCCAGTTGTAGCCAATCAAGTGACATGTGAGTGGGGAGAAGAGCCAGATCTCGTGGATATGGTTGTGATCGCCTGTACATTACTCTGAATCTCGTCCTTGCATTTATTCTTTCTGATTTGGCCACTTCATATCTCTCGATCCACTTTTGCATCTCAGGGCTATTGAGGATACAAAACTTATTGAATTTCTCCATTTGCTCTTCGCTCATCTTTCTTTCAATCCCTTTTCCTTGGGGAACCTCGCCAACGATGCGATCATCATCCTTGTTGTGCCAAGCTTGCGGCATATCAGGATCCGTGGATGCAAGAAACTCTGTGATATATACTAATGACTCTTGCACAAGCCATCCCTCTGCCATGCTTGCTTCCGGTCTTGCTCTTTGTCTTACAAACCCCTTTAAAGTTTTCATAAACCACTCGAGAAAAAACATCCATCAACTATGAACGGTACCTGCTATAGCCACCTCATCAACTATGTGCACAAGCAAGTGGACTTGAGTTGTCATAATGCTCGAGGGAAAGTGCTTCTCAAGCAAGCATACGGCTTCGATGGATTCCACCCTAGCCTTCTCGATGCTCGATATAGAGATCTCTTTTTGAGATATCCACCTATTTCACATGTCCATGCATATGTAAGATATTCGAGATATCCACCTATTTCACATGTCCATGAAGAAAATACATAATGCGATTTGATAGTAAGCATACCTCACAATACCACAGATCTTTTTTTTTTTTCGAAAAAACAGTGCTAATTATATTACTTCGAGAACAAGATACAAGGTCATCTTATAGCTGACGGGCTGTGTTCACAAATGGGACACAGCCCTAAAAGGTAACAAAATAAATCACTCTCTCACGGCGAGATAAGGCGAGTGTGAATGAACAGCCATCGGGGTGGTGAGTAGCGCCACCGGAGGCCCTGCGAAGTCTGCTCGAAGAAGAGGCCCTGAGTGTTCCAAGCCCGGAGGAAGCATCTTCGCTTCTCTTGACCAGAACGGGAATCTCCTTAAATCTGGTCCCACTGGCCTCTGAGGGTATGGATAATCTCGCACCAAATATCAGTCATGATCTGGGCAGTCGATAAGGAGGTGCCACCGAGGATCTGCGTGCAAGGCGAGGTCCAAATGTGCCACCCTGCTATGCTGCTGATAATCTCCCAGACTGGCTGCCTCTCCTGAACTCCTGTATCCGCCTCTGCTAGGTGCTGCGGGATACCCTCGAGCGGCCCCCATGTACCTTGTGTGATAAGGAAAGCTCGAGGGGGTCACTATGTATAAACCCTCTATATCACGTGCGTTCAAGGCCTATATTGAAAATCCCTTATCTGTAAATTTTTTCATTAATAAAATGTACCCCTTTTCTATACAAATCTGTAAATTTTTTCCAAAACTATTTTAAATAGTCCCTTATGTATATTTATTTCTGTAAATTTTAGGAATAAAAAATATCCTTCTGTTCAACTCACGTGATAGGGTTACATATGATGAGTGACCCCCCCGAGAAGGAAAGTGGGGTCCTGCTGGCATGCCTCGAATAAGTGATGTAGACCAGGTGCGGTGCTACACCAACAGAACGCACCCCATGTGATCAAGCCTAGCTCTGGTGCTGCGCGAGTGAGAATCCCAAAAGTCCACCTCCACACTTCCTGGGCGCGAGTGCAGCTCCACAAGCAGTGTTTTGGTGACTTCTCAGCCTCATGGCAGATCTGACAGCGTCCATCCTGGCCTATCTGTCTCAGCCAGCTCCCCACTGGAAGACCTTTGTGGGCGAGAAGCCACAGGAAGTAGGAGATCTTCCACGGCCACCAGCTCTCCCACAAGGCCTTCCAGAAGGCCTGCAAAAAGAATCTGGAAATACCCTGTGCATACCAGCTGGGCCGCTGGGTGGGGGGGCGGCTCTGCATCCTCCCAAGAACTCGCTTGCCCAAAGTCGTGCTGTAGGCAAAGAAGGAGGTCGGCCCCTGTCCTGTCACAGTCTCTGGCCAACTCCACTCTCCTGGGTCCCAATAAAGCTCTGACAAGGCCCGCCCCTCCCAGAGCCAGAGTCGCCAAAGCTGCATCTGATCCTACTCAATGCTAGGATCGGTACGCCAGACCTTCCCCAAAAGGCCTACGATCCGAACCCTCTGCCATGGGAGTAGGGGGTCGATGAGTGCATCCTCTCTCCTGAGTCGTCCATCCCCCATAACCACGAAGAAGGAAATAGAGGAGTCGTCTATACGTCCTGTGACCACCAGTGGGATGCCACGGGGGTGAACTGTCCCAGCCAACGGTCATCACCAGGCATGAGGATCTGAGGCTCAGGTGGAACCAACCAATCAGCTGGGATCACGCCGTTGATCTCCGTGCATCTCGCCTGGGCTCCACGTGCACCTCCAGCTGCGTCTGCAAGATCAGCCGTCTCCAAATGTCTGTACGTGTCCCTCCAAACTCGAAGGGACCGGGCTGGCCCCCTCATCCAACCATCCCACCTGATATGTGATCTCTCCCCCAACTGAAGGCCCTCAGCATCCCTGACCTGATCATTCCAGATAAGCGGCTGGTGATCGATCTCCTCCTGACAGCGGGGAGGGGACTGAATAAGACTGAGGCGCCTCCAAACCATGAGGAGGCTACGAACGACGAGTGGGGAACGAGGTTGAGTGAGCGGGGTAGAAGTGAAGATCCACCTGAGGGACGGGAGCCACTCTCCACCTCGGCGCGGGACACAAGAACCGACCCCCTGCTGAAGTAGCATCTTCCACGTCTGCCCCCCTAGGGTCAAACCGCGGATGACTAACTTGCCTAACAAGGCCTGACTCTGCAGCTCTGGATCGATGACTCCCAGGCCTCCCTCAGCCTGTGGAAGAATAACTATCTGCCAAGCAACCCTGGCTCTGGTATCTCTGAGGCCATCCTCCCCGGACCAAAGGAAGTTCCGAACCAGCCTCCTAAGCTGTGCCACACTGGATCTCGAGAAGCACCAACAGGAAGCCACAAACCAAGCTGTGGCAAGGAGGACTTGGTTGACTACCAAGGCACGACCTGCAAGGGAAAGCTTAGCAGTGCTCCAAAAAGCCAGCTTCCGTCGGATGGAAATCTAGCACCGGGAGAAACTGCTGAGCTGGCATGATGTCCAGGCCGACCTGGAAACCCAGGTATCTAGCTGTCTGTTCCCGCGGGATCCACCTGAAACCCAAAAACCTCCCCCACTGAGAACGCGCCCCGGAGTCTGTGAGAAAACCAACTGATTTGTTCCAGTTGATTTTTGCACCAGCAGCCGAACAGAAGACCTCCAGGGCCAACCGCACCCTCTCCAGCATCAACTCATCGTCCTGGACATACAGGGCTATGTCATTTGCGTACTCCGAGTCCAAGAGCTCCGTGTCCTCCCGGAGGGGAAGGCGAACACCCCTGATCCCTGTAGACCTCGCCCGAAGGTAGTAAGTCATAGCCTCGGCGAAGAAGAGAAACAGGTAAGGAGCAAGGGGGTAGCCCTGATGCACTGATCTCTCCAAGCTAAAACGCTCACCCATCCTGCCTCCAATGATGACTCTGCTAGAAGCTGTCCTGTACAAAGTTGAAATACCCTGAATCCAACCTGTTGGGAAACCTAGCCGCTCCAGAGTCCCCTCCAGAAAGGACCAGTCCACCCGATCATAGGCCTTCTCAAAGTCGAGAAGTAGGATGGCAAGGTGTGATCCGCTGTGCTGAGCCCACTCCGCCGCCTCTAAAAAGGTGAAGACATTATCCAGGATACTGCGATCTTGGACAAGGATCTTGGACAAAGCCTGTCTGAGTGTCACGAATGAGGTCTGGAAGTAGAGGCCGAACTCTGGCGCTGATCATCTTGGCGAGGAGTTTGTAGGCAGTGGTAAGGAGAGTGATCGGGCGCCACTGACGGATCTCTTGTCTATCTCCTCCCTTCGGGATGAGGCAAATCAGTCCCGAGGAGAGGCTCTCTGGCATATAACCGCTGCTGAAAATCCTCTGAAGAGCTGCTAGGAGGGGCTGATGGATCTGGTCCTAGAAGGAGGTGAAGAATGCCCGGGATAGCCCATCCTCACCTGGGCATGGCACTTCTGTCCATCGATGGCCATCAAGGCCTCCAACATCTCATCCATGGTAAACGGTGCCAACAACGTCGCCTGCATGCTAGGCTGGACCAAGGAAGGAGTGTGTCTCCACACCTCCTCACGGGCACGACGAGTACCAGGAGCAAGCGGCTCCTGCTGGAAAAGGGCCCTGTAGAAGTAGGTGGCCAAATCCCAAGACCTCTTTCGGATCCGTAACGATGTGTCCCTCTGCTGTCCTGAGACTCCGAAGCTGATCACCTGCAGCTCTCTGGCCATGTGTCCTGAAGAACTCCCTACACATCCGGTCACCCTTCCGAGCCCAGAAGGAGAGAGAGGCGTGATAGGAAAACTCTGAGCGACGCTGGAGTGTCTCCTCAAGAAGGGCTTTGGCTCGAAGGGCCTGGATCCGAAGCTCCTTCGAGCCCGAGGATGCCTGTTGTGGAGCCGCTGAATGGAGGCGAGGTCCCTCCCGAAGAGCTCTCTCTCTACCCCACCACTCCTGTCGAACCTGTAGGGCTGCGAGCCTGGCAGATCTGGCTGGACTCCTGCAAAGCCTGCACCACTGAATCAACCAGATCCGTGCACTCGCCCCAGTCTCTATCCCAAAGACTGCAAATACTGCTGCGCACGTCCTCCCTTGAGAAAATGGAGTCGGGAATCCAGCATGAGCGGGGGGGAAGGGCCTGAGCTACCGAATCTAATGATAAGAGCACAGGCGCATGGTCGGAGAGTGTCGTCCCTGGAACTATACCGGCCTGACCGCCTCTGCTAATGGCCCAATCACTAACATAAAATCTATCCAGCCTCTCCAGGAGTCTGCCTCCTTCCTTGCGGAAGCCCCACGAGAAGTCCAAGCTCCCGTGCCAACGCCGGAAGGACGGGTCTCGCCAACAGTCCCTTCCTCCTGTCGCAAAGATAAAAGAGTTCCAAGCGGACTGCTCTGCCTGAGACATACCTGTAAACTTAGGTCCTCTGCCCTGCTGGTCCTTCAAGGTCTCCAAATTGTTGAAGTCACCTCCAACAATCCAGGAATCCATGTCTGGGAGAATCCCTGTAAGTGTCCTCCAGAAGGTGGCTCTACAACGGAGATCTGTGGGAGCATAAATGTTGAGGATTCCAACTCTGGAGCCCTCCAATTCCAGGCCTACCCAGAGGGCACGACTTGGAATCAACGTGCCATACAATACCACAGATCTTGAATATAGCATTTCTAACATCTTCTTGTAAGCACCCTTTTATTGTAATTGGGAGGATGAACTATGAAAGCAACAATGAAGTCATGTCAACAATATAACATAATAATAATTACGCTAATGCATCACTATTATCGGTACACTAATTCTACTTAGAATACCTATAAGATCTTGTGCCAATCATGGGACTTGAGCCCACTAAGCTTATTGTCCTTTGAAAATGCTCCTTTCAAGCAACGCATGTACCCTGTCGGTGTTTGAAAAGAGGCAATGTCTGCCTTGACTGCTGCCTCCTCCCTCGTAGAGAGGATCCACGTTGCTTTCGGGAGGACAACTTCTACCAGAGCATGCACTTGGGGCCACAAACGAGACATCCTATTCATAGCACGCAAGTCTTCTCGCACTCCTCTCCTCCCCTCCCTGGCATCCTAGCGGTCACGGCCGCGAGGACCCCCCCGCCCCCCTCCATCCCGTCCATCCCCTCGCTCCCTCCATCCCCCCCTCCATCCCCTCCCTGACGGTCGCACTTGCCATGACTGCCCCACCCCCTCCATCCCCTTCCTCCCTCGACCCCCCCCGCCCCCCTCCATCCCCTCCCTCCCTCGACCCCCCCGCCCCTCCCTCCCCTCCCTGGGGCCCTGGCGGCCGCAATTGCCAGAACCCCCCCTCCCTCCCTCGACCCCGCCCCCCGCCCCTCCCTCCCCTCCCCCCCCCTCCATCCCCTCCTTCCCCCCCCGCCCCTCCCTCGACCCCGCCCCCCCCCCCCCCCCCCCGAGCTCCTCCCTCCCTCCTTGGCTCCTCCCTCTCATCCCCCTCCACTTCCCTCTTCCTCCTGGTGGCCGCGGCCTCCAAGGCTTCTCTCCTTCTCTCTAAACTTTCTCTCTCTCTCTCTCTCTAGTTCCTCTCTCTCTTTCTTTCTTTCTCTCTCTTTAAATTTTTTAAAAAAAATCTAGTTAAAGAATTAATCAGAAAAATTTGCAAGTACCTGGAAAAAGTTTGTAAGTTTGCTCTTTCTTACTTTCTTGCTCTTCCTTCCTTGCTTTCTTGCTCGTCCTTGCTTCCTTGCTTCAATGAATGAAATGAGGGGAGAATGAATGAAGAAGGAAGACTATATATAAGAAAAATTAGGTTTTCCTCCTCCTCTCCTATTGGCTTTCCATTCCTCCCCTCTCTCCTATTGGCTTTTCATTTCTCCCCTCTCCCATTGGCTTCCATTACTCCCCCTCTCCCATTGGACCCCCATCCCTCATCCCAATCTTCCATTGGCCCTCCCCCCATCCATTTCTTCTTCCTCCCCCATTGCCACCGCTCCCATCCCACATTTCCACCACGTCCCATACTCCTCCCATTTCCCAAAATCCCATATTTCCCCATCTCACCCTCCTCTTTTTCATCCCCTATTAACTCCCCTCACTCATTTCACTCCCTTATTATCCTACTCCCCTATTACCCCACCCTCTCCCATTCCATTCTTCCCTCCCCACTCTCACTTCCACTTATCCTCATCAACAAGCTTATTTCAGCTTTTATTTTGACACAATACTCAAGGTATGAAGTGCATAATTTGTGCACTAGGTGTTTACTTTGTTGTATCAAAATTCTTTGCCACACACACACACATATACACATACCGAGAATTTTCTAATATTATCACATCTACATTTCTCCGATGGGGACAAAACTTTGTACATGCCTCAACCTAGGTCGTATTGACTTGCATACAAAGTGGTGCACCCATCCCATAAGTACTTGTTCGGATAACACACCTCCAAACATATTTTATGACGATTGTGCATAACACTAGGAACAAAATGGTGTATAATGTGCGATTGACTATGCAAAGCATATCCAATGGACAAAAGACTTTGCACGTTCCTCAACCTAGGCAGTATGACTTGTGTGCAAAGTGGCATCCCCATCCGATAAGTACTTGTTTGAAAAATACACCTAGGATCGTGTTTTTTGACGGTTGTACATGACACCAAGGCAAAAACGGTATCTAATACTCAATCTATCATGTAAAGCATATCCGATGGTCACAATACTTTGCACGTGCCTCAAAATCGATGGTATGGTATTCCATGTCAAGTGGAACACCCATCCAATAATTACTTGGTATGATAATACACCTAAGAGCGTGTTCTTTGACGGATGTGCATAACACTAGGGGGAAAACAGTGTATAATGTGTGATCCCCCATGCAAAGCATAACCAATAGACACAATACTGTGCATGCACATCAACCTAGTTGAAATTGACTTTCTTGCAAAGTGGCTCCCCCATCTGACAAGTACTTTTTAGAATATCACACCTAGGACCATGTTTTTTATCGGTTGTTGTCCATGACACTAAGGCAAAAACGTTGTTTTATGCTTATCGGATCATCACAATTGCACACATCTCAACCTAGGTATTATTGACTTACATGCAAAGTGGCGTGCCCATCCCATAAGTACTTAGTCGAATAACACATCTAGGACCGCGTTTTTTGACGGTTGTGCATGACACTAAGGCCAAAATAGTGTTTAATGCTTGTTTGACAATGCAAAGCATATCCGATGGGCACAATACTTTGCATGAGTCTCAGCAATTGTGGTATTGCATTGCATGCAAAGTGCTACACCCATCTGATAAGCAGTTGGTCGGATAACACACCTAAAAGCGTGTTTTTTTATGGTTGTACATGACATTAAGGCACAAACGGAGTTTAATATGTGATATACTATGCAAAGTACATCCGATGGGCACAATACTTTGCACCCACCTCAACCTAGGTGTTATTGATTTGCATGAAAAGTGGCGTGTCGGTTAGATAAGTACTTGATCCGATAACACACCTAGGACCGTGTTTTTTTACAAATGTGCTTGACACTAAGGCAAAAACGGTGTTTTATGTTTGATCAACAATGCAAAGCATATCCGATGGGCACAATACTTTGCACACACCTTCAACTAGGTGGAATTGACTTACATGCAAAGTGCCATGCCCATCCCATAAGTGCTCGACTGGATAACATACCTAGCAGCGTGTTTTTTTACGGATGTGCATCACTAGAGCAAAAATAGTATTTAATGCTCAATCGACCATGCAAAGGATATCCGATGGGCACAACACTTTTCCTACACTGCAACCTAGGTGGAATTGAAATGTTCTCAAAGAGTCACACCCAACCGATAAGTACCTGGTCAGATAACACACCTAAGGGCGTGTTTTTTTGCGGATGTGCATATCACTAGGGAAAAAACGGTGTATAATGCGTGATCGACCATCTAAAGCATATCTGATGGTGACAATACTTTGCACGCACCTCAATGTAGTTGAAACAGACTTGCGTGCAAAGTGGAGCCCCCATTCGATAAGTACTTGTTTGATTAACACACCTAGGACCGTCTTTTTTCATGTTTGTGCATGACACTAAGGCAAAAACGTTGTTTTATGCTTGATCAACAATGCAAAGCATATCTGATGGGCACAATACTTTGCATACACCTTCAACTAGGTGGAATTGACTTACATGCAAAGTGCCATGCCCATCCCATAAGTGCTCGATCGGATAACATACCTAGTAGCGTGTTTTTTTACGGATGTGCATGACACGAGCAAAAATAGTATTTAATGCTCGATCAACCATGCAAAGGATATCCGATGGGCACAACACTTTTCCTACACTGAAACCTAGGTGGAATTGAAATGTTCTCAAAGAGTCACACCCAACCGATAAGTACTTGGTCAGATAACACACCTAAGGGCGTGTTCTTTTGCGGATGTGCATATCACTAGGGGAAAAACGGTGTATAATGCATGATCGACCATGCAAAGCATATCCGATGGTAACAATACTTTGCACGCACCTCAATGTAGTTGAAACGGACTTGCGTGCAAAGTGGAGCCCCCATCCGATAAGTACTTGTTTGAATAACACACCTACGGCGGTGTTTTTATATGGTTGTGCATGACACTAAGGCAAAAACGGTGTTTTATGCTTGATCGACAATGCAAAGCATATCCGATGGGCACAATACTTTGCACACACCTTCAAATAGGTGGAATTGACTTACATGCAAAGTGGCCCATCGCATAAGTACTTGATCGGATAACACACCTAGCAGCGTGTTTTTTTACGGATGTGCATGACACTAAGGCAAAAATGGTATTTAATGCTCGATTGACCATGCAAAGCATATCCGATGGGCACAATACTTTTCCTACACCTTAACCTAGGTGGTATTGAAATGTTCTCAAAGAGGCACACCCATCTGATAAGTACTTCCAATCAGATAACATACCTAAGGGCGTGTTTTTTGCGGATGTGCATATCACTACGGGAAAAACATTGTATAATGCGTAATCGACCATGCAGAGCACATCCGATGGTGACAATACTTTGCACGCATCTCAACCTAGTTGAAAAAGACTTGTGTGAAAACTAGAGCCCCCATCCGATAAGTACTTGTTTGATTAACACACTTAGGACCGTGTTTTTTCATGGTTGTGCATGACACTAAGCCAAAAACGGTGTTTTATGCTTGATCGACAATGCAAAGCATATCCGATGGGCACAATACTTTGCACACACATTCAACTAGGTGTAATTGACTTACATGCAAAGTGGCACACCCATCCCATAAGTGCTTGATCAGATAACATACCTAGCAGCGTGTTTTTTTACGGATGTGCATGACACTAGAGCAAAAATAGTATTTAATGCTCGATCGACCATGCAAAGGATATCTGATGAGCACAACACTTTTCCTATGCCTCAACCTAGGTGGTATTCAAATTTTCTCAAAGAGGCACACCCATGCGATAAGTACTTGGTCAGATAACACACCTAAGGGCGTGTTTTTTTGCGGATGTGCATATCACAAGGGAAAAAATGTTGTATAATGCGTGATCGACCATGCAAAGCATATCCGATGGTGACAATACTTTGCATGCAGCTCAACATAGTTGAAACAGACTTGCGTACAAAGTGGAGCCCCCATCCAATAAGTACTTGTTTGAATAACACACCTAGGGCTGTGTTTTTATATGGTTGTGCATGACACTAAGGCAAAAACGGTGTTTTATGCTTGATCCACAATGCAAAGCATATCCGATGGGCACAATACTTTGCACACACATTCCACTAGGTGGAATGGACTTACATGCAAAGTGGCACGACCATCCCATAAGTGCTTGATTGGATAACATACCTAGCAGCGTGATTTTTTACGAATGTGCATGACACTAGAGCAAAAATAGTATTTAATGCTCGATCGACCATGCAAAGGATATCCGATGGGCACAACACTTTTCCTATGCCTCAACCTAGGTGGTATTGAAATGTTCTCAAAGAGGCACACCCATCCGATAAGTACTTGGTTAGATAACACACCTAAGGGTGTGTTTTTTGGCGGATGTGCATATCACTAGGGAAAAAACGATGTATAATGCGTGATCGGCCATGCAAAGCATATTCGATGGTCACAATACTTTGCACGCACCTCAATCTCGGTGAAAGATACTTGCGTGCAAAGTGAAGCCCCCATCTGATAAGTACTTGTTTGAATAACACACCTAGGATCGTGTTTTTTTATGGTTGTGCATTACACTAAGGCAAAAACGATGCTTTATGCTTGATCGACAATGCAAAGCATATCCGATGGGCACAATACTTTGCACACACCTTCAACTAGGTGGAATTGAATTACATGCAAAGTGGCGTTCCCATCGCATGAATACTTGTTGATCGGATAACACACCTAGCAGTGTGTTTTTTTTAATGCTCGATCGACCATGCAAAGCATATCCCATGGGCACAATACTTTTCCTACGCCTTAACCTAGGTGGTATTGAAATGTTCTCAAAGCCGCACCCATCCGATAAGTACTTGGTCAGATAACATACCTAAGGGTGTGTGTTTTTGCCGATGTGCATATCACTACCGGAAAAACGTTGTATAATGTGTAATCGACCATGCAGAGCATATCCGATGGTGACAATACTTTGCACGCATCTCAACCTAGTTGAAACAGACTTGCATGCAAAGTGGATCCCCCATCCGATAAGTACTCGTTTGATTAACACACTTAGGACCATGTTTTTTCATGGTTGTGCATGACACTAAGCCAAAAACGATGTTTTATGCTTGATCGACAATGCAAAGCATATCCGATGGGCACAATACTTTGCACACACCTTCAACTAGGTGGAATTGACTTACATGAAAAGTGGCACGCCCATCCCATAAGTGCTTGATCGTATAACATACCTAGTAGCGTGTTTTTTTACGGATGTGCATGACACTAGAGCAAAAATAGTATTTAATGCTTGATTGACCATGCAAAGGATATCCCATGGGCACAACACTTTTCCTATGCCTCAACCTAGGTGGTATTGAAATGTTATCAAAGAGGCACACCCATCCGATAAGTAAAGTGGTCAGATAACACACCTAAGGGCATGTTTTTTTCGGATGTGCATATCACTAGGGGAAAAACGATGTATAATGCGTGATCGGCCATGCAAAGCATATCCGATGGTCACAATACTTTGTACGCACCTCAATCTAGTTAAAAGATACTTGCATACAAAGCGGATCCCCCATTTGATAAGTACTTTTTTGAATAACACACCTAGGACCGTGTTTTTTTATGGTTGTGCATTACACTAATGCAAAAATGGTGTTTTATGCTTGATCCACAATGCAAAGCATATTCACGCTTAATCCACAATGCAAAGCATATCCAATGGGCACAATACTTTGCACACATCTTCAACTAGTTGGAATTGAATTACATGCAAAGTGGCATTCCCATCGCATAAGTACTTGATCGGATAACACATCTAGCAGCGTGTTTTTTTACGGATGTGCATAACACTAAGGCAAAAATGTTATTTAATGCTCGATCAACTATGCAAAGCATATCCCATGGGCACAATACTTTTCCTATGCCTTAACCTAGGTGGTATTGAAATGTTCTCAAAGAGGCACACCCATCCGATAAGTACTTGGTCAGATAACATACCTAAGGGCGTGTTTTTTTGCCGATGTGCATATCACTACCAGAAAAACGTTGTATAATGTGTAATCGACCATGCAGAGAATATCCGATGGTGACAATTCTTTGCACCCATCTCAACCTAGTTGAAAGGGACTTGCGTGCAAAGTGGAGCCCCCATCCGATAAGTACTTATTTGATTAACACACCTAGGACCGTGTTTTTTCATGGTTGTGCATGACACTAAGGCAAAAACGGTGTTTTATGCTTGATCGACAATGAAAATCATATCTGATGGGCACAATACTTTGCACACACCTTCAAATAGGTGGAATTGACTTACATTCAAAGTGGCACTCCCATCCCATAAGTGCTTGATCGGATAACATACCTAGCAGCATGTTTTTTTACGGATGTGCATGACACTAGAGCAAAAATAGTATTTAATGCTCGATCAACCATGCAAAGGATATCCGATGGGCACAACACTTTTCCTACACCTCAACCTAGGTGGTATTTAAATGTTCTCAAAGAGGCACACCCATCCGATAAGTACTTGGTCAGATAACACACCTAAGGGCGTGTTTTTTTGCGGATATGCATATCACTAGGGAAAAAACGTTGTATAATACGTGATCGACCATGCAAAGCATATCCGATGGTGATAATACTTTGCACGCACCTCAACGTAGTTGAAACAGACTTGCGTGCAAAGTGGAGCCCCCATCCGATAAGTACTTGTTTGAATAACACACCTAGGGCCGTGTTTTTATATGGTTGTGCATGACACTAAGGCAAAAGCGGTGTTTTATGCTTGATTGACAATGCAAAGCATATCCGATGGGCACAATACTTTGCACACACCTTCAACTAGGTGGAATTGACTTACATGCAAAGTGGCATTCCCATCGCATAAGTACTTGATCGGATAACACACCTAGCAGCGTGTTTTTTTACGGATGTGCATGACACTAAGGTAAAAAAGGTATTTAATGCTCGATCGACCATGCAAAGCATATCCGATGGTGACAATACTTTGCACGCATCTCAACCTAGTTGAAACGGACTTGCGTGCAAAGTGGAGCCCCCATCCGATAAGTACTTGTTTGAATAACACACCTAGGACCGTGTTCTTTTATGATTGTGCATGACACTAAGGCAAAAACGGTGTTTTATACTTGATCGACAATGCAAAGCATATCCGATGGGCACAATACTTTTCACACACCTTCAACTAGGTGGAATTGACTTACATGAAAAGTGGCATTCCCATCGCATAAGTACTTGATCGGATAACACACCTAGCAGCGTGTTTTTTTATGGATGTGCATGACACTAAGGCAAAAATGGTATTTAATGCTCGATCGACCATGCAAAGCACCTTCAACTAGGTGGAATTGACTTACATGCAAAGTGGCACGCCCATCCCATAAGTACTTGATTGGATAACATACCTAGCATCGTGTTTTTTTACGGATGTGCATGACACTAGAGCAAAAATAGTATTTAATGCTCGATCGACCATGCAAAGGATAACTTAGCATGTCCATCTGATGAGTACTTGATCGGATAACTTCTCCCACCAATAAATTAAGTACTAATTAAAAATTATAATAAATGAGTAGATTTTTAAAAAGAGACTAATATTTATGTAATTGTTGCTACTGCTGCTTGCTTGTGAAGGACTCTCACAAAGGAGATGGCTATAGATTTTGTTCTAGGGATGGATGTGATTTTATGTAGCAAAAGAGAAGTAGTTGCATTTGCTACAATCCATGATAGTGATCCCAATTCAATTTGCCACTTTCGAAGGCTTGGCGAGGATAAGGTGGTAGTTACTGTATCAAAGATTCTTAGCGCACATGTTGAGCTAAAGTATAAATGTGGAGATATGGAAACACTTGGAGATGTTATGCCCTACAATACATCCAACAAATCATTTATAGCATGGGACAAATTTGAGACTTATGCAACAGACATTGTAAAGAATACAAAGTGCACCACCTTGGATTTTACTATAGGGGACATTTTACAAATGAGATCATTTGCAAATAAGACTATAGCAGAAGGTGAGTATTGGGATTTGAACAAGTGGAGCAATGGTCATTTGCACAGATGAGGATTCTAAAAGTCACTGATGATGGTATGGTTGATAACATAACATCCTTATGTGATCCCTACTATGAGGTAGGCAAGAATATGAGATGGAGCATGCAATTTTTAAACATGAGAAAGAGGCATGTGGTTTTCAATGATAAAGACAAGGTATACTACAATATCAAAGGACCTAAAAAGCGTGCCCATGTGCCAGGCTCTATCACTTCAAATGTGGATGATTTCAATGTACTCAATTATAGAAGTGACATCTTATATGGAGTGGATGAGTTCATTGGTTTCGAGAAACAAAATGATTTTAGAAGCGAAGGCTTATCTGGAGTGGATGAATTCTTGCACAGTGAGAAGGGCAAAGGTTTCAATAGCGATGTCTTGTCAAGTGTGGATGAGTTCATGCATATTAACAAACCTGGTGTCAATCAAGCTTGTGGATTTATGAAAGCCATGCAAGATGTCCCAATGAGTGATGTTCTCTCAGGAGTGGAAGAGTTTCAAGGTTCTCAATACTCTCGTAGAATATTGAATTCATTGAATGGTCCTAAGAGTATGTTAAAAATGAGGATGAGATCAACAGAGGATTATTCAATATTTAACTTTGATTGTGATATGGCCAAGGATGCAACGACCAATCATGGATGCTTGGTTACAAAAAAATGTGAGGAGAAGAAGTGCATAAATACAGATAACAACGTGCATGAGGAATGAAAACGGTCATACATATGCATGAAGAGAAAGCAAATCCAGGCAGATCCACAAAAGCAACCAAAGAGGAAGAGAGTAATGAAGGAGGAGAACATGTTAAATGCATTGGGATATCTATGTTGCAAGCGAATATGTATGCACTTCATTGATCTTGCAGGCATCAGAGAATGTAGAGGACACGTGTGGCAAAGAAGAGGAAGCGAAAGAAATGAATACCTTCTCACAAGTCTCTCTTGCTTTCTTCAGAATGGCAATAAAAGTCTAAGTTCAAGACAAAAGATAAAACCTCTCGTAAATGGAAAAAAGATTTGCAATAAGGCATATCGCAATATTACTGGATTATCCCATGGTACATATTGGGATTTAGTCACCAAGGCAAAGGGCGGCAACAAATTTAGCATTCACGGTAATAGAGGAAGGTCCAAATTAAGAATCTCAACTGTCAGGGCAGTAGCAATTTTGCAAGACTTCATACATGAAAATGCTTTACCTCAACCCCATATATCTACCAAACTCCCTAACGGTGACGTGATCACTGAAATGCACCTTCCAATGGGCTTGACAAAGCTCAAAGTATTTGACTCTATTGCAAAAAAGCAAAGGCAAAGAGGGGATGACGTAGCTTCTTCTCATACTTTGTATACTCTTTGGAAGAAGAACTTTGGATATGTTAAAATCCCAAGGAGGAAAAAAATGTCAAAGTGCAATGTCTATGATGATTTAAAGCGAGCGATTGAGAGTGCAACATGTCCAAATCAGAGGGAATTATACAAAAAAAACCGAAAATCTCATCATGACCTTATTCGACATTCTAGACAAAAATATGCATTTTGGAAGGAGCAAGCTATTTCGCATCCCGATGACTACATGTGCTTTATTGTAGATGGCATGGATCAAAATACAACAACATTGCCTCGTTTTGTTGCCACTCCACCTAAATTACAAGCAAAGCACTTTCTAAAGACACATCTATGTGGAGTGTTAGTGCATGGAATTAAGTTCTTTGTAGATATATGGATTGATTCCTTGCATCTACATGATAGCAATCAAGTTGTAACATCTATTATGAAGGCAATTCGCAATGTACATGCAGAAAAAGGTGGCCTACCACCAACTTTGAGAATACAAGCTGATAATTGCAGGTGAGAAAATAAGAATGTACTCATGTTTGCACTCTGCTCCATGCTAGTTGCTCATCGAATCTTCAATGAGGTCGAATGTGGATTTCTGTATGTTGGGCATACACATGAGGATATCGATCAGGTTTTTAGCACAGTCTCAAGGGAGCTTAAATGCAAGGATGTGGAGACAATAGATGACTTGGTAAGAAGATGTGGCAGGCAAGTTGGTGGTCGTAAGGAAAGTATAGTATGTGAGAGGCTCGAAAGAATGTATGATTAGAAGAGCTTCATTCTACCTTTCATACAAATGGGTGGTGATGCATTGACAGCTCATACCAATCCACACTACTTTTGTTTTTTTTTTAAAGATGAAAAACCCGCAATGCAATGGCAACAGTATTCTCATGATACAAAATGGAAACCTAAAGAACCTTATAGTCTCTTAACTTCAATTCCCAGCAAGGAAAGGTATCCAACATGGGCTCCTATACAAGATTTCAATGAGAGGTCTAACTGTGAAATAGAAGGATTAAAAGCATTTATTACATACAAAGAGGAAATGCTCCGGAGATATCCTGATTCGAAGCCTACTTGGAGAGAACACACTACCACTGTAATTAACAAGACACGAAATTTAATAAAGGACCTTGAGAGAATGCGAGGCTCAAAGGATGTCAAGGAAGAATGCAATATGTTTTGGCCAAATGTTCATAATGATTTGCGCCCAGCTCCAGTCTTTGAAAATGAATTTGTATCATTACTCCCACGTCCATATTGTGGACCGAAGAAGAGAGAGTTTATGCCACAAGTAGATATAGAGGTCGATTGTATTGTTGTGGTTCGGCCATCGGATGATGAATATGAGAATGTGAAGTTTTGGGTTGCAAAAGTAGTTGATGTGCAAAGAGATGACCAAGGGAGAGCTACAACATTTACAACAGTATGGTATGAGCCAAAGGGCAGGAAGGAGAATATGGATAACAACACATTGTATACTAATTGTATAATGAAGGAGTGGGTCCCAAATGATGAAGCGGTCTCTCAAGTTTCGACGGAGACAATCATAGTGTCTTGGCATTCAAGGGCAAAGAAATCAAAGAAGTGCATGCGATATGAGGTAGAAGGAAAAATAAAAATACCATAGCAAAGTATTTTGCATATACACAAATTTTTAAGGATGCTCGCCATGGAGGAAGTAGAAGGAGACAACACAAATGAAGAATGTCCATGATTAAAGCTTTGTATTGAAGTCCATTGAAGGATTTTATTTGGGTACTATTAGTCGGAAAAGAAATCAAGACCAGAGGCTAGAGGCTAAGCATGGCGACGCTCGAGGGCCATAGAGAAAAGATCGTGAGGGCGAACTGTTGTCATGGGAGGGGAATAGGAATTAGAAATGGAGGGAATGAAGAGGGAGACTATGACACAAGGGAAAAAGGAGAGGGGGAAGAGAAGCATGAACATGATAGGAGGAGGAATGTAGTGATGGAGACATCAAGGGAAGAGAACCATACTTTATTTGAAAGAAGGGATGAGAGGGAAATATCAAAATACTAGCTAGGTGGCTTTACAAGAATGAGCGTGTCTCATCAAGGAATAGCCCCCTCCTTTTATAGCCAAAAGAGGGGGTCTCTCCCAATTAATGTATCCTCCCACATGCATGGTGTGTGTGGAAAAGTCTCCCATGTGGGCTAGGCGGTTACGCACTCTCAATTGTGTGCGACAACCCTTTGCCTCAATTTTCCACATAAATCAAGCCCCATATCTCAAGTATATGATACTCCCTTGGTCTCTTTCCAATTTTATAATATGTTCAAACCTCTAGGAGGACAAGTGGATGGTTGGCACAAGGAATCTTGCCACCTCATCCTACTTTCCCCATTATTTAACTTGCCCTCTTGGACCTTCTATACCTCCCCCACATGGGCCTATCCCATATGGAGGGAATAAATCAATATAATATCCATCTCCACCTATTTTATATTACTTCTCCCATGGACTTTGAGCCATATCTCACTAAATGCAGCCTAGGTGGAGGGGTGGCATATGGAGGAGCCATGTCACCTTACATTTTATAATATTACTATCATGGATTATGTACAACACACCTTATGGGTCCTCTTACATGGAAGGGTGGCACATGGTCATGCCCTGCCACCTCAACCTTGGGCCCTATGCACACCATATTTTACTATACTATTGCCACATATACAAACACACATACATATTAATGCATTTTTCCTTAGACAATTTTATCCATAACAGCTCCCCCCCCGAGGCAGGGAATGCACAGCATTTCCATGCCTGGGTCCATCATGCACAAAGAAAGGCTTAAGGTAACGCTTGTTGATCACCTTCTTGCCATATGGTTCATGCAGCTCCTGAACTTGTACAGACCCATTGCTGCGTTCCTTGTTGACTTTGTATGGACCAGTCCACAGTGGCAGAAACTTCTTATCCATTTGGTGGTCCAATCTGTTATCAAAGCATAGCACAACATCCCCCTCAGCAAAGTGTCTTTCCCATCCCGTGCGAATCTTAGCATCCAAGCGGGCCTTTTGTCAATTCTTTTGGATCTCTGTTTGGTGTAGTGCAAGGCGTCGGGTTTCATCTAACTTCTCAAGTTGTACCAATCTGGCCTCTACATGTTCATCTTCTGTCATCTGCTGTTCCTGTGCCAATCTCAAGGCCGGAATCTCTATCTCTAGTGGTAAAACTGCCTCAATACCATACACCAACTCAAAAGGAGTGTGACCTGTAGATGTTTTATGAGTGATGTTGTAAGCCCACATGGCTTCAGTGACCTTCTGATCCCATTGGCTCCTGTTCCCTGTGGCCATTTTTCCCATGGTTTTACAAAGGAGGCCATTGGTCTGCTCTGTCTAACCCATGGATGCTGGATAATAGATGCTAGAAGTGTGATGATCAATACCCATGCGATCCATGAGTAACTCCACTGCTTCATTTAAAATGGACTCCCATGGTCAGAGACAATCTCCATGGGTGTCCCAAACCTTGTGCAGATACGTTCAAATATGAAATTTGAAACTGCCTTACCATTTGCAGCGGGGAGGGTGATAGCTTCAGCCCACTTAGTGACATACTGAGTGGCTACCAAAAGATACTTCTTTTTGCGGGCAGTCATGGGCAAGGGCCCGCGACAAAATCTATTCCCCACTTCTGAAACGGATGGATGGACATCACTGGCTGATGTTGCCCAGGACGCAAATCCTTCCTACCAAAGAATTGGCATGGTTCACAGGTTTTGCAATACAAAGTGACATCCTTGAACAAGGTCGGCCAATAGTATCCAGCATGTAAAATCTTCTTAGTTGTATAGTCACTGGCATAGTGGCCTCCACAAAATCCATCATGATAATGCTTCAATACCTTAGGCACTTCATCTGCATCAATGGCCCATCTTAGTACCCCATCCATGCCTTGACAGTATAACACCCCATCAAGGAGGGTGTAGCGCCTACTATCTCTGCGGATTTTCTTTCTCTCATAGCTAGTACTTTCTGAAAGCAGTCAAAAACTTGTAGATACCACCATACCATGGATCCCCAACTTGTATGGCTGCTACAAGGGTTACATCAAGGCACTCCTCTAAATCAATCAAAGCATTATTCAAGTTGGAACAACCCCCTTTTACAATTTTGAAAGAAAAATCATATTCTTGTAGGACTACCAACCATTTGGCCAACCGGCCCATGGGATTAGTCGGAAAAGAAATCAAGACCAGAGGCTAGAGGCTAAGCATGGCAACGCTTGAGGGCCATAGAGAAAAGGAGATCGTGAGGGCGAACCATTGTCATGGGAGGGGAAAAGGAATTAGAAGTGGAGGGAATGAAGAGGGAGACTATGACACAAGGGGAAAAGGAGAGGGGGGAAGAGAAGCATGAAGATGATAGGAGGAGGAATGTAGTGATGGAGACATCAAGGGAAGAGAATCATACTTTATTTGAAAGAATTCCACGTTGTGGCCGTGGAGACCTGGGCTCAAATCCCAGCAGCCACACCATTTCTATTAGTCGGAAAAGAAATCAAGACCAGAGGCTAGAGGCTAAGCATGGCGACGCTCGAGGGCCATAGAGAAAAGGAGATCGTGAGGGCGAACCGTTGTCATGGGAGGGGAAAAGGAATTAGAAGTGGAGGGAATGAAGAGGGAGACTATGACACAAGGGGAAAAGGAGAGGGGGGAAGAGAAGCATGAAGATGATAGGAGGAGGAATGTAGTGATGGAGACATCAAGGGAAGAGAACCATACTTCAAGGAATAGCCCCTCCTTTTATAGCCAAAAGAGGGGGTCTCTCCCAATTAATGTATCCTCCCACATGCATGGTGTGTGTGGAAAAGTCTCCCATGTGGGCTAGGCGGTTACGCACTCTCAATTGTGTGCGACAACCCTTTGCCTCAATTTTCCACATAAATCAAGCCCCATATCTCAAGTCTATGATACTCTCTTGGTCTCTTTCCAATTTTATAATATGTTCAAACCTCTAGGAGGACAAGTGGAGGGTTGGCACAAGGAATCTTGCCACCTCATCCTACTTTCCCCATTATTTAACTTGCTCTCTTGGACCTTCTATACCTCCCCCACATGGGCCTATCCCATATGGAGGGAATAACTCAATATAATATCCATCTCCACCTATTTTATATTACTTCTCCCATGGACTTTGAGCCATATCTCACTAAATGCAGCCTAGGTGAAGGGGTGGCACATGGAGGAGCCATGTCACCTTACATTTTATAATATTACTATCATGGATTATGTACAACACACCTTATGGGTCCTCTTACATGGAAGGGTGGCACATGGTCATGCCCTGCCACCTCAACCTTGGGCCCTATGCACACCATATTTTACTATACTATTGCCACATATACAAACACACATACATATTAATGCATTTTTCCTTAGACAATTTTATCCATAATAGTTCCCCCCCCAGGCAGGGAATGCACAGCATTTCCATGCCTGGGTCCATCACGCACAAAGAAAGGCTTGAGGTAACGCTTGTTGATCACCTTCTTGCCATATGGTTCATGCAGCTCCTGAACTTGTACAGACCCATTGCTGCGTTCCTTGTTGACTTTGTATGGACCAGTCCACAGCGGAAAAAACTTCTTATCCATTTGGTGGTCCAATCTGTTATCAAAGCATAGCACAACATCCCCCTCAGTAAAGTGTCTTTCCCATCCCTTGCGAATCTTAGCATCCAAGCGGGCCTTTTGTCGATTCTTTTGGATCTCTGTTTGGTGTAGTGCAAGGCATCGGGTTTCATCTATCTTCTCAAGTTGTACCAACCTAGCCTCTACATGTTCATCTTCTGTCATCCTCTATTCCTGTGCCAACGGAATCTCTATCTCTAGTGGTAAAACTGCCTCAGTACCATACACCAACTCAAAAGGAGTGTGACCTGTAGATGTTTTATGAGTGATGTTGTAAGCCCACACGGCTTTAGTGACCTTCTGATCCCATTGGCTCCTATTCACTGTGGCCATTTTTCCCATGGTTTTACAAAGGAGGCCATTGGTCCGCTCTGTCTGACCCATGGATGCTGGATAATAGGTGCTAGAAGTGTGATGATCAATACCCATGCAATCCATGAGTAACTCCACTGCTTCATTTAAAAATGGACTCCCATGGTCAGAGACAATCTCCATGGGTGTCCCAAACCTTGTGCAGATACGTTCAAATATGAAATTTGAAACTGCCTTACCATTTGCAGCGGGGAGGGCGATAGCTTCAGCCCACTTAGTGACATACTGAGTGGCTACCAAAAGATACTTCTTTTTGCGGGCAGTCATGGGCAAGGGCCCGCGACAAAATCTATTCCCCACTTCTGAAACGGATGGATGGACATCACTGGCTGATGTTGCCCAGGACGCAAATCCTTCCTACCAAAGAATTGGCATGGTTCACAGGTTTTGCAATACAAAGTGACATCCTTGAACAAGGTCGGCCAATAGTATCCAGCATGTAAAATCTTCTTAGTTGTATAGTCACTGGCATAGTGGCCTCCATAAAATCCATCATGATAATGCTTCAATACCTTAGGCACTTCATCTGCATCAATGGCCCGTCTTAGTACCCCATCCATGCCTTGACAGTACAACACCCCATCAAGGAGGGTGTAGCGCCTACTATCTCTGCGGATTTTCTTTCTCTCATAGCTAGTACTTTCTGAAGGAAAGGAGAAAGCAGTCAAAAACTTGTAGATACCACCATACCATGGATCCCCAACTTCTATGGCTGCTACAAGGGTTACATCAAGGCACTCCTCTAAATCAATCAAAGCATTCTTCAAGTTGGAACAACCCGCTTTTACAATTTTGAAAGAAAAATCATATTCTTGTAGGACTGCCAACCATTTGGCCAACCGGCCCATGGGATTTGGTGATTGAAGAACCTGCTTTGCAAGACCAGTGCTAGTGAGTATAAAGAAGGACTTTCCAGCCACATAATGCTTAAATTTCTCAATGCAAAACACCAAAGACAAGGCATGCTTGTCAGCCTCTGAATAGCGTCGCTCAGTGTTGAGCAACTGTCGAGAAGCAAATCGAACGGGATACATGAACCGATCTTCCCCTTGCTGGAGAAGAATACCTGCCAGAGTGTGCTCACCAAACCCAGGATTGATATAGAAAGTCTTTGACCAATCTGGATTGCGTAGAATGGGTTATGAAGCTAGAGCATTCTTGATTTGTGCAAACCCATGATCACAATCCTCATCCCAAGAGAAATCAACCCCATCTTTTAATAGCATAGTCATGGGCCGTGTCAAAGCAGCATATTGATCAATGAAGCGGTGATAATATCCTGCTAGATTGACAAATGAGCGTACCTGACATTTGGTTGTAGGTGGGGAGAGCTTGAGGATGGATTCAACCTTCTCGGGGTCAGGCTTGACGCCCTCGGATGAGACAATATGTCCTAGTAACCTCCCTTGAGTGGCTCCAATGGTGCATTTCTCAGGGTTGAGACTGCCATTTGCATCATTGACCTTTTGGAAGGCCAATCTAACCTTCATGACATGCTCCTTACGTGACGAGAATATACAAAAATCATCTAAAAACACCTCCAAGAAATCCCCAAATAAGGAGCAAACACCATCTGCATAAATCTTTGAAAGGTAGCAGGAGCATTGGTGAGGCCAAATGGCATTACTTTGAATGCAAATGTCCCCCAGGGTGTGGCAAATGTGGTTTTAAGCACATCTTCTTCGGCAATTCTGATTTGATAAAACCCAGAGTAACCATCACAGAAAGTATACATCTCATGACCACTTACCTTCTCAAGAATGAGGTCTTGAAAGGGCAGAGGATGATGATCCCCCTTGGTGGCGGCATTGAGTTTCTTATAGTTGATGCAGACCCGCCACTTGTTGTTTTTCTTTGGGGTCACTACCACTGGTGAAACCCATTCAGTATTGTGAACCGGAACAATAAACCCAGCCTCTACAAGCTTCTGCAACTCTGAGCGCAAAGCATCGGTCTGCAGGGGCCCTAATCTCCGATACTTCTGAGCCACAGGCTTCGCATCAGGCTTCAGCTCTATCTTGTGCTCTATGGCAGTCACATGGCGAAGGTGGTGGTAGCTAGTTGCAAAGAGGTCAGGGAAATCTTTGAACATTTCTAGAAACGCATCTTTCTCACTTGGAGTGAGGTCTGGAGAAAGCATTGATTCGAGCTGTTGAGGACTAGCTGTTATCTTTTTTGCAGGTGGCAGGGTCGGAGACACCCCCATCATGTAAACTTCCTCCTCTGAGAATTCCTCCCCCCCGTCTGATTCTTCCATGGACTCAGATACTGAGGATGAGAGAGTATCACTGTCATGCTCCTCTTCTTCTTCCAGTTCCATGGCACTAGGTTGCACCGGGATCTTCTCCTTGGAAGCACCAAAAGACATGTGTCCTATCTTCCAATAGCTGACTGCATCACTCTTTCTCAACCATGGTCTCCCGAGTATGGCTGGGTAACTTCTGCCTGTATCTTCAATGTCCACTACATAGAAATTGACAATGGTGGTCAACCCATTGACAGTGATGGGCAAATGGTCAATGACTCCCATGGTGGTGAGTCATCGACCATCTGCTACCTTGATTCGAGTGAAGGAACGCCTTGTACATTTCAAATTCAATTTCTTCATGATTCGGGGCACCATGATATTACATGCAGCTCCCCCATCAACACACACATTTTTGACATGGCAATTATCTATGATGACATCTACTGTATGTGGGTGCCGATCAATTTCTTCAGAGATAGAAGATACCTCTCGTACCTTTCCCTTTTTCTTGCTCTTCCTTGTTGAGAGACCTTGCTGCAGCTCACGTCTCACCTTAGGGCTTAATGCTATTAGTTGAGGGAGTCTGATGCTCAAAGACCGATGAGCAAGGTCCTGAACGACCAAATAGTCCTCTTGCCCTGAGCCGATGGGAAAATCCGAGGGTGACCACTTACTCCTGCGAGATCTTTTAGTCTTCTCTATTGGTGGGTCTGCCATCTTAGCATTTGAGGGCTCTGAGAAGGACACCTTCTTCCTGGGGCGGCCCGGTCCATGGTTTGGAGAGGGGTCCAAGGTGGCACGACTTTTTTTCCCGAGGTCCAGGATCTCTACATTAGAATCCTTAGTGCCCGACTCACTTAGAAGATTCACCCTTGGAATATTGGGGCATTCTATGCGATAATGACCCTTCTGGTGGCACTTGTAGCATACAACATTAGCACGGTCTCTTGGAGGGCAGTTGGCTTGATTTCTTATGCCCACCATCTCAAGCCGAAGATCATTCAGGGCCTTGGCTAGGTCATTGACTCCAGGTTCTGTTGTAGGGGGGGCCTCTTTAGCTGGAGGGGCCATGGGAGTAGAGAGGAGGGGGGCTCGTGGGCGAGGCTGGGGAAATCTTCGAGGCGGAGGGTGAGGATATACACCTTGTTGAGGGTAAGCATCTAAGGGCAGACCATACATTTGAGGTGGAGGTGGTGGATACATCCCTGATGAGGGGTGGGGGTATTCCCCCAAGTTAGACCCCCCAGGTTGTTGTTGCAAGAATTGAGGGGGTTGCGGAGGGACAATCATCTTCTTTGAAGCGGAGTCAGACTGAACTTTATCAAACTTTTGAGCAATCTCATGTGCTAGCGCCATAGTTTCTGGATTCTCCCATTTAAGCTTGAGGTGGAATTCATCACTTGCTCCTGCTACAAGGTAGCCCAGCACATGCTGAGTCATTTCAGCTCGAAATCTAGCATTGTCCTCCTGCGTGGCAATTAAACGGTCCAGAAGCACGGCCGCTCGATCCACATATCGACGTGCCGTCTCACCTTCTGACTGCTTCAAGTTTGCCACCTGCAGGTACACATTCTCCGGCTCCTCTTCTTTGCCGAAATACTCAATCATCGTTGCTGTCAACCTTGGCTAGCTTTGGCGAACGTCTTCGGCCTGCTTCTCATACCACACTTGAGCCAATTCCTCTAGAAATGTGGGAAGAACCAACAGCCATCTGTCTTCAGTAAGAAAGTTGAGAGAAACACAACGGCGCTTGAAGGCCACAAGATACTCATTTGGATTTTCTTCCACCCGTCCACAAAATAGGAGAATGTCAGCCATGCTTGGAAGATGGAAAAGAGAGGCTTATCTATGGACAAACAATAGTAAGAGGAAGCTTGAACTGAAAATCGGGTGAAGATACATCCACAAAGCACACATAGGCAGGGTAGGGCGTGACTGGTGTAGTGTGAAATACTACACGGGAAGAATCTTTAGCATAGAATAGCACATAGACAATCTTAAAAGGACCAACCCTCATGATATCACATCAATCTTTACAGGCGAGGGTTAGAGGCGCGGCGTTGCATGAGGTTGTTCATCAAGGCAAACAAGAATGCCATGACAAATGTCAACAGTTGGAGAGCTTGCACATCACCTTCAGCTTCTTCCAGTTCTTATAGTCGCCATGCTATTTCAAGGGGTGTGCGGTCTAGCATCCTTCTTTTGAGCAATGTCCTTGAGAACCTTCCTGATGATCTTCCGAAGTCGGTGAACTCGTATCAAGTATGCCCAACACTTAGTTTCATGATGACCACAACCTTTGCATTCCTTACAAATGATCACCCTCCTTCGTGGCTTGCGGCTTTGTTGGGGTGGTGCTTCCACTCGCGTCATGGGTGCTTGAAATACAAGCTTCACGTGCCAAGAAATCAGCAACAAGATTTCGAGCTCAAGGGATATGCTGAATTTTTACCTCTTCAAATTGGTTGCAAAGTTCCAAAGCTTGTTGATGTCGTGGAATCAAGCCTTTGCTCCGCACCTTCCACCTTCCATTGACTTGTTCACACACTAGTTGAAAATCTCCTTGCACGTTAAGTTGCTTGGCATGATGTCCTTGTGCCTTTTGTAGCCCAAAAATGAGCGTCGAGTACTCAGCTTGATTGCAAGTACTTGCAAGTGCAGACTTGCTGTAACAATACTCCTCACCACCTGGTGAAGTGAGCTTCACGCCCGCACCAGCAGCCTTGGTCGAAGGTTTCTAAGCTCCATCAAATTGAAGGATCCAAGATGTCATCACACCAAGACTAAAATACGGACATCCCAAGTTTCTCGGTAGTCCAAGATAGGTAGGAGGAGAGGGTGGGGAGAATTCAACACTTGAGCCAAACATTCAGCACCAAACAAACTTGCAATCCGTTGTTGATAGTTTAGCTTAAGACCAAAAAGAATTACAACTTGAAGCTCAAAATGAGGCACAAAAGGTTGATTAGGTACAAATGGATTCCTTGGTCGAAACATTACCAACCATAGCCGAGGCCTAGAAACCTCTATAGTGAGATTGAGAATAAACCATTCAGGACGAGCTTATCCACAGGAATCAACAAGCAGATGCACCAAATCTCCCCCCAAGCTTGGGGAGCATCCCACCCTTCAATGAAGGACATCGTTTTAATTACCTCTGAAGCAGCAAGTAGTTCGATCACCGCACAATGAGTAGAGGTAAAATCAAAGTTCTCCCAGCGTATCAGTAGTTCTTCACCATGAATCATCCACGGTGTATCATTCTACCCATCATCTCCTTGAACAATGCACTGGACAATCAGCCGTTGAAGGTCGACATGAAGATCAAGGAAGACATCTCGTGCATTGGTAGCCGTAAGGTGCGGAGGACCAGGCACCAATTCCTTAAACGCGTCGAGAAGTGACATAAATGTCCACCCTCCTCGTGTGGCGTGCATCCATGAAGTGAGCTTGGAGAAGTTTTGAATCAGCAATCTAGCAGGAGATGTGGATAGAGCACATAAAATGAAGTATTTTTGCTTTTTACAGCAAGAGCAAACTCCCCACGGTTAGAGAGTTACAGTTCTCGCGATTTCAATATATGAACAAAAATCATTACATTTTTACCACTTCCAACTTGTTGGCCCAATGATAAGTCTCCCTTTTGTGAAGGGGGAGGTCTTGGGTTCAAATCCTACTCTTTAATAAAAAGAGAGGAGAGGAGAGGAGAAGGAGAAGAGAAAGAGAAAGAAAAAGAGAAGAGAGAGGGGGGGGCGCGGGATCTGCTGTTACAATTTTGCAGGAACTCAGAAAACTGTCCATGACCAGAAGCCGCAGTAGTCCAGAAAACTGTCGCGCGGGCAATAGACGTGCAGAGCGAGAAGACTGTCCACGACCAAAAGCCGCAGCAGTCCAGGAAGCTATCGTGTGGGTGAATGCAATAGACGTGCGGAGCGAAAAAAAATATCCGCGACCAGAAGTTGCAGCAGCCGAGAAAACTGTCGCACGGTCAAACACAGTAGACGCACGAATCGAATGCGCGTACAGTAGCTTAGAAGGAGCCCAGATGGTACAGTTTTGCAGATGCGACCGGTACGAGTAGAAGATTCGCCACTAGCCATGGAAATTCGTATCCCAGCAGCCACACCATTTCTATTAGTTGGAAAAGAAATCAAGACCAGAGAGACTAGAGGCTAAGCATGGCGACGCTCGAGGGCCATAGAGAAAAGGAGATCGTGAGGGCGAACCGTTGTCATGGGAGGGGAATAGGAATTAGAAGTGGAGGGAATGAAGAGGGAGACTATGACACAAGGGGAAAAGGAGAGGGGGAAGAGAAGCATGAACATGATAGGAGGAGGAATGTAGTGATGGAGACATCAAGGGAAGAGAACCATACTTTATTTGAAAGAAGGGATGAGAGGGACATATCAAAATACTAGCTAGGTGTCTTTACAAGAATGAGCGTGTCTCATCAAGGAATAGCCCCCTCCTTTTATAGCCAAAAGAGGGGGTCTCTCCCAATTAATGTATCCTCCCACATGCATGGTGTGTGTGGAAAAGTCTCCCATGTGGGCTAGGCGGTTACGCACTCTCAATTGTGTGCGACAACCCTTTGCCTCAATTTTCCACATAAATCAAGCCCCATATCTCAAGTCTATGATACTCCCTTGGTCTCTTTCCAATTTTATAATATGTTCAAACCTCTAGGAGGACAAGTGGAGGGTTGGCACAAGGAATCTTGCCACCTCATCCTACTTTCCCCATTATTTAACTTGCTCTCTTGGACCTTCTATACCTCCCCCACATGGGCCTATCCCATATGGAGGGAATAACTCAATATAATATCCATCTCCACCTATTTTATATTACTTCTCCCATGGACTTTGAGCCATATCTCACTAAATGCAGCCTAGGTGGAGGGGTGGCACATGGAGGAGCCATGTCACGTCACCTTACATTTTATAATATTACTATCATGGATTATGTACAACACACCTTATGGGTCCTCTTACATGGAAGGGTGGCACATGGTCATGCCCTGCCACCTCAACCTTGGGCCCTATGCACACCATATTTTACTATACTATTGCCACATATACAAACACACATACATATTAATGCATTTTTCCTTAGACAATTTTATCCATAACAGTATTAGGCAAGAAGCCAATTCAAGACAATTATAATCAGAGTCATCACCTCCTATGTCAAATGAGAGTCAAAATATGCACTGGATGTCACCCAAGGGTCAAGGCTTGGCAAGACAATAGGGAGTTAATGCAGATGGCACCTGGCAAGGGACTATCACATTGAGCAATAAGACAATGGGGAGTCAATGCACCCAAGGGGCAAGGCTTGGCAAGACAAGTGGGAGTTAATGCAGATGGAACCCGTATTTTGCACTGGATGTCACCCAAGTTTCAAGGCTTGGCAAGACAATAGGGAGTTAATGCAGATGGCACCTGGCAAGGGACTATCACATTGAGCAATAAGACAATGGGGAGTCAATGCACCCAAGGGGCAAGGCTTTGCAAGACAAGTGGGAGTTAATGCAGATGGCACCTGGCAAGGGACTGTCGTGACATTGAGCAATAAGACAATGGGGAGTCAAATTATGCAGATGGCACGAATTGAGGCTCTTTAAGAGAAACAATTCAAATTGTAAACATATGTTCAATCTATATCATTTTGGATATAAAGACTCTAGCTGAGAGCAACATCTCTCAATGTAATCATATAATAATAGCTATAATTGCTATTATACCTCTTTGGTTCAATATAAAACTTGGGTCTTATGGCATCATGTCTTTTTTCTATTTATTAAAAGTTTTAAAATTTTTGTGCATATTGCGAGTGATAATGTTATTTTCATGAAATATTTAAGTCTCCTTTCATGGATTTATAAATTTATCACGTCAAGGAAAAATATTAAAAATAATTAAATTAATAAATAACTTAGATATAGCTAGAATTTCTAATATAGGATTATTTCAAATTCTTGCATGTTGGTGCAAAAGTATAGATTGAAAAAACAATATTTTTATGTGAATATGATAGTGCCACAAAGTGAACTTTTGATTTGGGAAGAATATTTTCAGAAAGCAAAATTTTGATTTGGGAAGGATATTTTCACAAAGTAAACTTTTCATTTGGGAAGGATTTTTGGGCTTCGTCCAAAAACAACAGAAAAAGTCCAAAATTAATGAAATAGGTGTTAGCTGTTCATAGCAATTGAGGAGATTTGCATGGAGGCAGTTTATGTACCTGCGGATGAACCTTGGATTATTCATAGTGGTGCATCACGCCACATGACTAGTCGGAATGATTGGTATACCTCTCTACATCTGGTAGGGAATGACATCCTGGTAGCAGTCGGCAATGATGCAAAATGTCCAGCAAAAGGAAAAGGTACGATTGCTCTCAAGTCAGATGGAGTTGTAAAACAGTTGTCCGATGTTCTTTATGTGCCAGATATCAAGAGGAACTTGTTGTCAGTTTCTACGATCATGGATCGGGACCTCAAAGTTCACTTCGATAAGAATGGCGCACAGATTTTGGATCTTCAAGGAAAGGTCATTGGTAAAGGTACACAACGCAACAACATCTATGAACTCTCAGCTTTCAGTGCTCGAGCCAATGTGAGCAACACTAAGCTGTGACATGAGAGGTTTGGTCATCTAAACCTTAGTTCTTTAAAGGAGATGCATAAAAGTCGAATGATTGCAGACCTACTAGAAATTATAGATCTACCCGATGTATGTGAAGCTTGCATGATGGGCAAGCAGCATCGGTAGCCCTTTCCTAAAGAAGCCAGCAGGGCAAAGACTCCTCAGCTCGTTTACACGGACCTCTGCGGAAAGATGGAGATGGAAGCTTTGGGTTGTTACTACTACTTCATGACGCTGATTGATGACTACAGTAGAAGGATATGGATATACTTCCTGAAGACTAAAGATGAGGCTTTTAGTAAGTTCAAAGAATGGCATGTAATGGTCGAGAAAGAAACGGGGAGGAAGGTGAAGAAGTTGAGATCAGACAGAGGTGGTGAGCTCACATCAAGTGAATTCGAAAGTTACTACAAAAGTCACGGGATCATAAGGCAGAAACCCCCGCCACATACATCACAGCAAAATGGAGTAGCAGAGTGCAAGATGCGCGTCATCTGCGAAATGGGAAGGAGTATGATGAAAGGGAAAGATTTTCCAAAGACTTTCTAGGATGAAGCATGTAACACGACAGTTTACATTTTGAATTGTAGCTACATGAAGGCTATGAATGGGATGACTCCACTGCAGGCCTTTTCTGTTAAGAAACCTTCAGTTGCACATTTCAGATTTTTTGGATGTGACTGCTTTGTGCATGTCCCTGATGCCAATAGGACCAAATGGGAACCAAAGAGCCGAAAGTGTATTTTCTTGGGCTATAATGAAGAGGCGAAGGGTTACCGTCTCTATAATCCTATTACCAAGAAGGTAATAATAAGTCGCGATGTGGTCTTCTCAGAACAGCCGCATCAATTAGAGGAGGATGCTTCCTTCCTAGACAACCAGGACCAGGATATGCATCTAGTACAACCACCAACAGCAAGCTGAACTCCCCCAATGGTGCTTGGGAGGATTGAAGATAAAGAAGAGGAAGAAGAGCCTGCAGAACCACAACGCAACAGCCATTCTCGAAGTGGGTAAAGCAGCTTTTGGACTTCAGAGAACCTCCATCCATTGAGGAGGAACCATCCGAACACTACCGATCCAAGAGATTAGAGGAGCAAAGAAGGGCGCAGGAACACTTGGTCAACTATGCTTTGATGACAGAGGTGATCCGTGCTAAAGAACCCAAGTGTCTTGAAGAGGCAGAGGGTGATGATAGGTGGATAGAGGCTATGTAGTTGGAGTATGGCTCCATAATGAAGAACAACACTTGGGACCTTGTGGATCAACCACCAAAATGCAAGGTAATCGGCACCAAGTGGGTGTATAAGACCAAGTACAAGACCTATGGCAAGTTGGATAAGTACAAGGCTTGGCTCATGGCAAAAGGATTTGCACAAGTACATGGTTTTGATTATCAGGATACTTTTGCTCCCATAGCTTGACTAACCATAATTCGCAGTGCTTTGGCTTTAGCAGCACAGGAAAGTTGGCCCGTGTTTCAGATGGATGTAAAATCTTCCTTTTTGAATGGAGATCTCAAGGAGGAGGTATACGTGGAACAACCACCATGTTTTGTGATCCCTGGTTCAGAAGGTAAAGTTTGTAAACTGAAGAAGGCACGTTACAGGCTGAAACAGGCCCCACAAGCATGGTACTAGTAGATTGATGCCTACTTTCTACAAAATGGGTTTAGGAGGAGCCCAACTGATGCAAATTTATATATTTACAAAAAGGAGGCAAGTGTATGATCGTGGTCCTTTATGTGGATGACCTTGTCATAACAGGGAACCATGAAGAGAAGATCTTGCAAACAAAGCAGTTGCTAGGAAGAGAGTTTGAAATGACAGAGACCTCGGACTGATGCATTTCTATTTGGGGATTCAAGTTTGGCAAGAGCCAAAACATATCTTCATCTCACAGCTGAAGTATGCTAGAGAGATACTGAAGGCATTTGGTATGGCTGAGTGCAAGACAGTTGGCACCTCTATGGAGCTTTAGGTGAAGCTCTCAAACGAGGATTCATCACCATTGATGGACGAAGCAAAGCACAGAAGGCTTGTGGGCAGTTTGATTTACTTGTGCAACATGCGGCCGAACATCAATTTTGCGACTGGTGTACTAAGCAGGTTTTCCAATAAGCCCCGGAGAACCATTAGAGGGTAGGGATGCGGGTGTTGAAGTACATCAAAGGCACATTTGATTATGGCATCACCTATACCAAGGGCAACATCTTGATCGGATTCTGTGACTTGAATTGGGCAGGAGGCGTGGACAGCTGGAGATCAATGACAGGTTACTATTTCTCACTTGAATCTGGAGTTGTGTCATGGGTCAGCAAGAAGCAACCTAAAGTTGCTCTTTCTTCTACCGAGGCTGAGTTTAAATCAGCATGTTTTGCTTCTTATGAGGCAGTGTGATTGAGGAGGATTTTAGGGGACATGGGTGCAGTGCAGAACAAGCCTACGTAGTTATCATGTGACAATTAGAGTTGCATGGCAATTGCCAAGAGCCATGTGTACCACGCTCGCACATGACACATTGAGATTCAATATCACTTTGTACACGAGCTCATCATGGATGGAGAGGTCAACTTGGTGTACTATCTGACTACAGAGAATGCTGTGGACATCTTCATGAAGGCTCTTGGAAGAGACAATGCTCTACTCTCGTGTAACTATGCAGGAACTAGCTAACTCTACTTGTAAGCCCCCCATATGAGGAGAAGGCATTTGAGTAGCTCGCTTATCTGATAGGTCCAGGTTTGGACACCAAATGGGGGCCATGTGTGGCCTGATGGCTAGACGGCTTCAAATAGAGTTAGCACACTACCAACTAGGCTACATGCAAGTGCAGGAAGGCATCCCATGACCGACCGAGAGCGTAGATAGAGCATTTCTCGAGGCAGCCCACCACTCTCAGGTTGCGGGGCCTGTTTGGAGCCTCAGATTGATCCTAGATGGCTTTGGGCAGAATGGTGACCATAGGTAAGTTGCTCTATTCTGTGCACCGGTTCTATCATGTGGTCGGTGGCCTATTTCGGGACTGACCTCTAGTCGACCGTTTTGGGCGGACTGGGTTGATCACCCAATTCGGTCTAACCGACTACGATTGGTGGCTATATAAGAGCAAGCTCGTGAAGCCCATTATCATCACTGGCTACAGCAACCCTGATTCCTTAGCATCCAGTCTCCGTCCTCTACTGTTTCCAGCATGCCATCGAAGCTTCTCACACAAGAGCGCACAGCTGGGAGGCCGTGCCATCTATTGTATCAGTTTTACAATAATCAAATTTTTGATTCTCTATACTATCTGCTTTTCTCTCTTGCATACGAGATCCTGTTATCTATTGAGCACAGATGTTGCATTGTTTTCTTACAGAATGTTCACTAATCCAACTGTGAGCCCCCATATGAGCTAGAGAACGGCTTCATGAGCCTGGGTAGGTAAGCTTACCTGGAGTGGAGGGCAGGCTGGAGATGTATCCAGAACTCTACTGAGCAGCAACATTGTGTCTTTGCTCATGCCTCTCACCATTTTCAAGAACTAACCCAATAGTCACAAACTTACGAGCCCCTCACACTTAACTTCTTCCCTCCCCTTGCTAATCCTACCTGCCGCAAGGATTACCAAGCTGCTCAAACTATTTGCCTAGTTCTTCCCTCCCTCCCCTCTGATTCTCCCCCCCACAACTAATACTCTTCCATATTTCTTCCCCATGTCCTCAGATTCTCTCCCTACCCCGCCATCACCTCCGACATGACTTGAGCTACCATCAGCAGAAAATGACCAAGTATTTGATTTTGAATATCAGGATCCAGATAATCCAATTCGCACTCCCATGCCAAATTCAAATGATGAGTATGATTTTGATGTGATAACACTTCCCAGTAACCCCATCAAGGACTTTTGAAGTAAATATGATGATATGAAAACTCAAGGTGGATGGACCCTAGAAAACATCCCTACCAACCTTTGTCAGCATCAAGTTAGTGAATCTTGGGTCAGCAAATTGGATCCCCAACCTAATTGGTGCCACCCCAAGCTCTTTGATTTAATCTTCTTGAAAGAGTGCCTGCATGCACCTCCATGTCTCAATTACCATCCCAAGTTCCATGCAGTTCCATGACATCATAGATGAGAGGCCAACATACACACTTTGGGTGAAGATCGCACCAATAATTGGCGAATGATCGAGCCATACTCTGGTGTAGAATGGAATATCCAAGGCACACTAATCCGAGCACTTCAAGAGCATGAGCAAATAATGTGCAGCAAAATTGACCACATCCTTCATGGGTCATTGTTTGCTTGGGTGTAGCCATTTTTGGTGAGGTTCAAGGACTTTTCTATATATAGAGCACACTTCAAATTTCAACTAAGACTTCATTTCCAATGAGATTATCATCATCTCCTAATTTTCTTTTTAGCCTAGTAACATGAAAAACTCGATGTACTCTACATCCTCAGGTAAGGCTAATTTGTAAGCAAGTTCTCCAATCCTCTTAAGTATTGTGAATGGTCCACAATACCTAGGAGACAACTTCGGACATTTACCTGTCTTTAGAGATTCTGAAGATTCAGGTACCTTAAGGTAGACTTTCTCATTTACTTCAAATCCAACTTTCTACGGTGGGGGTTTGCATAACTTCATGCTCTATCTTGAGCTCCTCTTATGCTATCTTTAGCCAACTTAAGCATTTGATTCATATCCTCAAGAAAGTCTTTCATTGCTTGAACCTTCTCTTTTTGAGTCCCACTATCATTGGGGCTCTTGGTTGAAATCCATACATCATCATGAATGGACTAAAACCTATAGCTGAATGTTTGGCAGTGTTATATGAAAATTCTAATATGGGCATATACTCTTCCCAATAAATTTTCCATTTACTTACATATGCTCAAAGCATATCCTCAATGATTTGATTGTTTTAGTTTGACCATCACTCTGTGGATGATCCATGGTGCTCAGATTCAATGAAGTTTCCAACCTCTTAAACATAGCCCTCCAAAAATGGCTGTTAAATTTTCTATCCCGATCACTAACAATACCAGTTGGTAGCCCATACAGTCTATAGATATGCTCCACAAATAGCCTAGCTAATTCTAGAGTTTTAACATCTTCATTGATATGAATAAAATGAGCCACCTTGGTCAATCGATCCACAAGTACCCACACAGAGTTGTGCCCCCTCTGTGTCCTAGGTAACCCCACAATGAAATCCATAGAGATGCTTTCCCATTATCCAGATCGAATCTCCAATAAGTGTAGGAGACCTCCTGCCTTAAGGCATTCAGCCTTAGTGACCTAGCATTTTTGGCACTTCAATACATAATCTTGGACGTCCTTACGTGTTCCAGGCCAAAAGAATTTTCTTTTAAGAAGCACATATGTCTTCTAAATTCCCGAGTGTCCAGCACTTAGACTATCATGACATTCAAAAAGGATCTAGTGGCTAATGTCATTATCATCCAGGACACATACTCTACCCTTGTAGAGCAAGTAGCCATCTTCAATAGTATATTCTTTCCACTTGAGTCCCTTATCACCAACCTATGTTGTGTCGCCATTTCCATGCGACCCCTCAGTGAAGCCTCTCGATTAGTTGGATCCCTATTTTTAATTGCTTTCCATATTTCAGAGAAGTGAGGATCAAATTCACATTTCCTCTTTAAGGACTCTAGGAAATCATTCTGAAATTGAGTAAAACTCAATTCATTAACAATTGGCATTCGGCTAAGAGAGTCTACTACCACATTGAACTTCCCTTTCCTATATTTCAATTGTATATGAAACTCTTGCATTAACTCAGCCCATCTAGCCTTTCTACCTTTAAGCTCTCACTGATTACAAATCCTATTAATGCTCTCTTGATCAAAGATGATCTCAAATTTTGCACCATATAAATAGTGCCTCCACTTCTTTAAAGCATAGACTATATAGCATATACTTCCTTCTCATATGCCGAGTAATTTTGTTTGGCACGATCTAACTTTTTTCTTTCAAAAGCCACTGGTCGATCTTTTTGTATAAGTACTGCCCCAATAGCAAAATCACTGGCATTTGTCTCAACCACAAATGGATCATTGGGATCCACTACTTTTAAGACAGGAGCTGCCACTATAGCTACCTTTAATTTTTCAAAACTACTCTTTTGAGGTTCATCCCATATGAAGGTGCTTCCCTTCCCCTTAAGTTGGTCCATCATCGGAACAGCAATCCTAGCATAATCTTGGATGAATCTCCTATAGAATCTTGACAAACCTAAGAATATTTGTAATTCTTCTAGATTTGTAGGATGTGGCCATTGCAATATGGCCCTTACTTTGTCAGGGTCCATGCGTACCCCTTCTTGGGATATTATATGTCCCAAGTATTTCACTTCTTTTGCAAAGAATTCACATTTGGATTCTTTAGCAAAGATTGAATTATCCCTAAGCAGCTAGAACACTTTCCGCAAATGTTCCAAATGTTTTTTCATGGTTTTACTATAAATAAGGATATCGTCTAGAAATACTACAGCAAATTTCCCTAGATATGGCCTTAAGACACTATTCATAAGTGTCATGAGAGTTGTTGGAGCAATTGTTAATCCAAATGGCATTACTTTAAATTGATAATGCCCATACCTAGTACGAAATGATGTCTTAGGGACATCCTCTTCCCTAATTCATACTTGGTAATATCATGATCTTAAATCAATTTTAGTAAAGTATTTTGCCCCTTGCAATTGATCAAAGAGCTCATCAATGCGAGGCATAGGATACTTATTTTTTATGGTGATTTTATTTAGTGCTCGGTAATCTATGCATAAATGCATAGTACCATCATTTTTCTTTACCAGTAAAATTGGTGCAGACCAAGGTGAGCTACTTGTTTGGATTTGGCCCTTCCTAAAATATTCCATTAACTATCTTTCGACCTCACGTTCCTCCGTTTGACTAAGCCTATACGGGGATTTACAAATAGGGATAGATCTAGGAATTAAATCTATTTTATGATCTACTTCTCCCTCAGGAGGTAAACCATCAGGTAAACCAGAAGGAAAAACATCTTTAAATTCAAACATTAAATCATTGAAAGAAGATTTATACTTTTTAACATTATCAAAAACAACATTACTTCTTTCAGATGCAGAAGACATAAAATCACCAATAAAAGTAAGTTCACAAAGATATACCTCGCATTCTTCTTGGTGTAATAGTCGTTCCAATTCCATCGAACAAATAAGAGGAGAGTTAGGCATATCATGTTCTCCTTGAATCAACCATTCTCGACCAAGCACTACATTTGTTCGGTTGAGATGCATGATTTGGAAATCCAAGGCATCCTGATAGCCTTGAATATCCACCTCTACACCATATATCATGGTGTCCCAAACTTTTTTATCACTGCCCTTTGCCAAAGAGACCACATATTTATGGGCACTAGACTCTCAGGCAATTTTAATTTCTTAACTAACGAGTAGTTTAAGAAATTATGTGCTGCACTATCATCGACCATCACTCTTACTTTTTGCCCCTTAATTTTTCCATGCATCCTCATTAAATCATGAGGACCAAAGGTGGGTTGCCACATTGCCAATGATAGACAACGCATGTGGGTGCTATCCTCATGATAGACCTCTACCTCAGTGTACTTTTCAGTACCATTAAGCGACAACACTTGCACCGCATGCACTTGTCTTTGTGGAGGTCTATTTGGGGCTTTAGCTCCTGTTGGTTTATTTTTAGGTCAGTTCCAGGCAACATGGTCTTTGCCCAAACATTTGAAGCAAAGATTTTCTTACCTGGCCCTTTCATAATCCTCTTTCTTCAAGAGAGGATAATTTTGTGTTTGAGGCCCGAGGAAACTCCTTCTTAAAGTGCCCCTTCCTTTTCAAATTTATTGAACTTTGGAACAAAACATGTTTGCTCTGAAGTTCCAACTCTGAATTTCCCCGTCGTATCATCGTATATTTGGGCATACTTTATGGCTTCCTCAAAGGTTTTTGAAGAATTTCTTTTCACCTCAACCTTATAAGTGTCTTTGAGACCTATCACAAAACACCTTATCTTTTGGAATTCATCAATTCCCTTTAGCTTAAGGACTCTGCCTCCCTATAGTTTGCTATGTAGTGGACTAGAGTGTTTTTAGCCATAGCACAATTGTCCCAAGCCTCCCACGCTCTTTCTAATTCATTTTTCAGTAAAAACTCTTTTAGGAAGGCTTGTTCAAACTTAGTCCAATACCTAGGAATTCTATCACTCTCCCTGAGGCTCATCCACCATTTATAAGCTTTATTTCCAAGGGAAAGACTTGCTCCCACGACTTGATTTTCAAGGGGTGTATTCTTGAGTCGGTGGAAGTCTTGCCACTTTTGGAAGAATGTATTAATCACATCTTTATTGCACTCCTTTTCTTCCCCATTGAACATTGGCAGTTTTAACTCTCTTTCTTTGATTCATAGACTTGCCTTTTAATTCCGTTCTTTCCCTTCTTTGGATCTCGAACTCGTCGATCTTTGACTTGAAATCGGTGAGGCTAAAGGTTGGAGAACCTTAGGATCTTGAAAGAGAAAAAGGGGTGAAAAATACCTTGGATCATTTAGGGGGGGGAAAAAGGGAGGTCTTATACTATGGAGAGGGGTAAAAAGACTATGGTGACATGGCTTTAACAAAGGTCTATGACCTTGAGTGACGTGGCTTTTTTTTTTAAGAGTAAAGGTTTTAAAACCTTTGCATGACATGGCGACGGCCTCTCTGTATCTCTGTAGCTCTGCAGATGCGCACTCAGATCCTCGGGAGGCAAAATCTTGTATCAACTTTAAAGCCGCTGTGTAGGTACTGTGATTCAGCAAAGCATCAAGCCTAGAGTCTAGACTCCTCTAGAGATATACTAGCTATGTAAACTAGTCCGTGACAGTCACCAAGACAGCATTCCAACTTCCAATGCTTCACAAAACATGCGGCCATCCAATAAGACTGTCTGAATTCCAGCGTCGTGAAAATTCTGAAGGCGAGATTTACAAAGGCCTTAGAGTGCCTCCCCCCAGAACATCTGTGCTGGCACTGTCGTCTTTTCTTCATCGATTCGCATCACATGGCTGAGCTCACAGATCACCAAAGCTACAAACTTCACTAACACCGATTCACCATTGCATAGGCCTCCAAGTTGCCCCTTGAAGGTTAGTGGTCACCCTGACTGGTCCTCTGAGGAGTAGCAAAATTGACGTTTGCACGGTCCTGCAGACTAGTAGATTAGTAGTAGAAATGATGCCCACATGGCCCTGCAGTAGAAATGATGCCAGAGACATGTTTCAATGCCATACTTGGAGAAGGGAAGTCTCTACGTGTGCGGCCCCAAACTATTGTGTTGCTGTGTGCATATCATGAAAGTGCGCCCCTTCCTCTTTGCAACAGGCTACAGGTGACTTCGTTGTGTTCAATCAAGGCTTGAACTATCGTGATGTACTTTTCTGTGCGCTGATACCAATGATATGGCACCACAAAGAGGGCTCATCAAAGATTCTTCTACCCAACCGTGATTTCCTAGTGCTCTCATACGTGAACCCCCCTTTGAGTTCCCTTCGTTTTCTTCCTTTTGGAGCCTGCTCTCTCTAGAAATCTCCCCTCAACCGAGTTCTTGCCACTTGGAGCCCAATTGAGTGGGCCATGTCCATAAAGGACCTTAGAACCTTAGTGCCCTTTAGACCTTAATATTGCACTCCATATTGATACAAGCACTGTTGAGCCCCCTGGTTTCCCACTTCACCATAACCACACTAGACAATATTGGGATTACGGCTGATGTAATAAGGAGCTCAATATGGTGGTGAGCTCCAGCACACTGACGCATGCTCTCAATGTGTTAGGGCTGATCACCAAGTTGAGTCCCTTCCCCAATGTTGTGCACAATTACGAGAGGCTCATCTCCAAGTTGAGTTATCTCTTAGTGCCTGACAGAACAACAACGACCCGTTTCCCTTAGCTCCCCATCCTACAACATGATTGGTTATCAAGGAATTGCTTTCTTCCTTGCAACTTCTTTCAAGGCACTGGCGAAGTTATCAAGAAATTAATTTCAAGGCACTAGAAGAGGTAACTCAACTTGGCGGTGAGCTCAATCGAGCACAACATTCAACAATGGACAGGGAACTCAATCTGGTGGTGAGCTCCAGCACACTGATGCATTCTCTCAGGGGTTATAGCTTATCACCAAGTTGAGTTCTCCTTCCCTAGTGCCGAAGGTTGTGCCCAATTATGAGAGTCTCATCACCAAGTTGAGTTCTCTACGAGTGCCTGACAGAACAACGATGACCTGTTTCCCTTGGCTCCCCACCCTGCAACTCCCTTCGTCATGGCTATGGATAGTGGAGTGTTGCAGGATGGAGAGCCAAGGCAAACAATGGATCCCATGACTTGGGTAGCATTATGAAGGGGCATCAATGTTGCAACAGAAGATTCATCATAGGGGTAGAAGTGTTAGAAAATACCCAACAGAGGGTACACACAGTGGAAGACTTATAGTAATTCCCAGGAGCTCACACAATGTGCGGTGTGGGTGTGGAATCACAAACTTATTTACTTATGTGCATACAATAGGTGTGCAGACTCATCAATAGACAATGAACCAACCAGATAGAGAAACCACCAAAATATATATTTCCATCCACACCTATGGACACAATACAAAAGAGACAGATCCAGAGTCCCACCGATGACGTGGTCCTCTGATCTTACCACAAGGTCCTTCTCCTATCTGCTGGCTATCTCTAAACTCAAGCCCACGTGCTCCACCTAGAGCTTCTGTAGACTTTCCATCCAGATCCCTTCCACCTTTCTGTCTTTGCACCAGCCTAGGTGGGAAGCTCTCCCAGCTCTCAATCTGTAGCTCCTTGTCACCTTCTTCACCTCTTGATATATAGGCCCAAGAGAGGGTTCCTTAGCTGCTCCAATCTGCTGGTTCCTGCTACTGCAAGTGATGATAAGTGAGGCCTCAAGGACCTCCTTTTATAGGGCCCCAAGGGCTGGTAAAAATACTGACTAGCCTGCAGCAGACTGGCCGATCAGACTGGCCGACCAGTCTGTGGCTAGTCTAGCCCTATAAGGGCTCACAACCCAGGGCTTTTTGGCCCAAACTTCCAGGGCCTTTGGCCCTCAATTCAAGGCAGGGGTCCAACCTATATAAGGCATACCTTCTGCCCACTAACAGCCATATTTGCTGCTCCACATCTGTGCCTGCACATCCTGCCATAACTACGCCTCTGCCAGGCCCTCTCCCAGTTTCGTACAGAGCTGTACACCCTGTAGATGTCAGTGCCATGTGATTGCTTTTTATTCCGGGTTCCTTGTGCTGGCTACTGCTTCGCCTTTTGCTACTACAGATCCATCCTAGCACTAGGTACCCTCCATCTCTTTGATTCTTGTCCACATGGCATCCAATCAAATGCCCATGTGACAGACACTCAAACCCTAGGTTCACCCCCCCCATGCTCTCCTCATATGGGGGCTTATAGATGGGGAGGTGATCTTTCCAACACCCCCTCTCATCGACACATCTCGGCCCAATGCCTACACATCGATGACGATGCTCTAGTAACTCCCTGGTTGTAGTCCTCTGAAACCTTTCAGTGTCGAAATCTTTTCCTGGCTTTTCATCCAGTAGCTCCTGCTCCACCAGGTCTGGTTCCTCTTCCACACACCATTTTGGTACACAGGTCCATCTTTGGTAGCACCTCCTGGCACCACCTCCTTCAGTCACGTTCCCACCTCTGAACTCGAGCAATCCAGCTGTCACGATCTTCCAGTCGTCCCCCTCATAATGAGTGAACAACTTGGAGTATTCCAGGCACCATGCTCTGAGGGTCTATTTCAACCCGTCCTTCTAGTGGTAAGGTCTGCAACCAATGAATATTTCCAGATAACCTGGACCATGAACTCTCGCTGAGTTCTCAAGCAGGTACTCTTTTGGCTTCAGTACTCTTTGTCCATCATCTTCTGGCAATCTGCATCCAAGATTTGAAGAAGCATCAATACTTCCCCTTCTGCCTTTGAAGAAGGCCAATTCCTTCCAATCTCTTATCACCTGAGACAAATGAAGGGCAGAGTCTCTCCACAGCATACTATAAAGGCTCAAATGCAGAATATCAAATACATACCAGATTGTTGTACTGCCTGAACGTTCGCTTTGAAAGCAAACTCTCATTGAGGCCCCCACCAAGCGCTTGTGTAATCCTGTACTGTCCCCTTCTGAACTCCAGCATCCATCTGACCATGAGACCCCAGGGCCTTCCATGGAATCCACCCTCGTGTCAGTGTCAACAGCCACACACCTGGAAGGTACCAAGTGCTCCATGCTGTCCTTCACCTTCACAAAGGCATCTGACTCCTCGTCGACCCACATCTCTATGTCAGACATCCTTACTGTGATTTTTGGATCCACATGTCTGACCTCGGTAACACTCGGTGATGTCACCAGGAACAACTCCTTGATTACCACATTTGCTTTGGCCTCTCCCTCTAAATCTGAGTCAGACCCCTTTTTGTTTTTCTGATCCGACTTTTTCTTTCTGCAGTCCTTTGCAAATTGTCTTGGCGTATCACAATAGAAACACTTCTTCTTATGCTTCCTCTTCGAAGTCCCCTCATTGTCTTTCTTGGACTTGCCACCGTTAGGCTTGCCCTTTCCTTTGCCAGCGGAATCCTTCGCCAGCATCACCTTGTCATCTTTGTCCTCATTGTAGAGCTTCTCCCGAGCTTCCTCCTATAGCAGTAATGGATCCAACTCCTCAAATGTCAGAGGTTTGGTCCTCTGTCCTGCTGTCACAACCGTAACAAAGCTCTTGAAACTCCGAGGCAGTCTCCTCAGTACCATCAAGGCCAAATGGCATGAGTCTGTCTTCTGACCAATTGCTGCTAGCTGATCCCTCACCACCTTGACCTTCGTTAAATGGCTATGTACCATATCTCCTTCTTCCATATCAAGATTGTAGAGTTGATGCTGAAGAAGCACAATCTGAGAGGTGTTGTCCATCTCGTATAGATCCTTCAGGGTGGCCCACGCCTCTACTGATGTCTCGGCCAGCTGGATATGCAGAAGAATGGAGTCCACCATAGTCCCTATGATTATTGCCAGGGCATGGGCATCTCTGTCTTCCCAAGCTTGAAGCTCCTCTATGTCTACTGCCATGAGTATCTCCCCTTTCCTGTCCACCATGTCCTCTGGCTTCGACTCCACTCCCATGGTCAGCTTCCACAACTTTTGAGCCACTAAATGACTCCGGATCTTCACTTTCCAGATCGGGAAATTAGTCCCGTCCAGGTTCCCAGACTCTCCAAAGTTAGGGATAATGAAAGAGAGAAAACTGGGGGAGGAGGAAGGGAAAGCAGGGGCTGAAGAGGCTGTGGCGGTCAACATCTCTACTGTTTATACCACACAGCAAAGTCAACCAAACTCAATTTCAGTAAACTAGAACTCTAAACGCACCTGACTGAACCTGAGTCACCCTCTTCTTGCAAGGGCACAATCCTCCAGTCGTGGAAGTCGATTCCCTAGAGCATCTGAATTAGGGTCGTCCTTCAGCAAGGTCCCTGCTTTCAGGCTCCCACACATGTGAGCCTCCTACTTGGGCTCTGATACCAAGTTAGAAAATACCCAACAGAGGGTACGCACAGAACAAGACTTATAGTAATGCCCAGGAGCTCACATGGTGTGCGGTGTGGGTGTGGAATCACAAACTTCTTTACTTATGTGCATACAATAGGTGTGCAGACTCATCAATAGACAATGAACCAACCAGATAGAGAAACCACCAAAATATATATTTATGTCCACAACTATGGACACAATACAGAAGAGACAGATCCAGAGTCCCACCAATGATGTGGTCCTCTAATCTTACCACAAGGTCCTTCTCCTATCTGCTAGCTATCTCTAGACTCGAGCCCGCATGCTCCACCTCGAGCTTCTGTAGACTTTCTGTCCAGATCCCTTCCACCTTGCTATCTTTGCACCAGCCTAGGTGGGCAACTCTCAGTCTATAGCTCCTTGTCACCTTCTTCACCTCCTGATATATAGGCCCAAGAGAGGGTCCCTTGGCTGCTCCAATATGCTGGCTCCTGCTACTGCAAGTGATGATAAGTGAGGCCTTAAGGACCTCCTTTTATAGGGCCCCAAGGGCTGGTAAAAATACCGACTAGCCTGTAGCAGACTGGCTGACCAATCTGTGGCTAGTCCAGCCCCATAAGAGCTCACAACCCAGGGCTTTTTGGCCCAAACTTCCAGGGACTTTGGCCCTCCAGTCAAGGCAGGGATCCAGCCCATATAAGGCATGCCTTCTGCCCACTGACAGCCATATTTGCTGCTCCACATCTGCACGTGCACATCCTGCCATAACTGCGCCTTTGCCAGACCCTCTCCCAGTTCCGTACAGAGCCATACACCCTGTAGATGTCAGCGCCATGTGATTGCTTTTTATTCTGAGTTCCTTGTGCTGGGCTACTGCTTGCTGGCTACTGCTTTACCTGTTACTACTACAGATCCATCCTAGCTCCAGGTACCCTCCATATCTTTGATTCTTGCCCACATGGCATCCAATCAGATGCCCATGTGATAGACACTCAAACCCTAGGTTCACCCCCCCATGCTCTCCTCATATGGGGGCTTACAGATGGGGAGGTGACTTTTCCAACAAGAAGGGAGCTTGGAGAGAGCATGGAAGGGGGTAGGAGAGAAACTTTCCTTGGTGCGGTGAATTGTTTCTTTGCCCTTAAGGCCTTTATATAGCTAGACTTGCCACCTCCCCACTCTTTTCCCCTTAGTTTCTTTTAATTGTATCTTTCTAGATGTATCTCCATGCAACCACAACAGTCGGGTCATTGGAGTTATTGTAGTGCTATTTTGGTCATAAACCAAGGAAATTGTAGTCCTTTTCTGGTATTTTAGTCCTGATTGTAGTAAATACAAATGAGGACAAAGTATAATTTATCGAGTGAAAATGGAGCAAAAGAGATTACAATGTACATCTACGTCCAATAACAAGTTATATAAAAATTATCAACTTATACCAAGCAAAAATTGAACAGAGGATCTTACATTTATAAAAACTCGACAATTGTTGAGAGCCTTAAAGGCCAAAAGATTACAAGTAGCAGCCATAACCATTTAAATACTATAAAAGTTAACAACAGTGCATACTGAGAGCCTCAAATTGAATAAAAAGAGATTACAAAAATGCCTTTGAGACCAAAACATAACATCTAGTGAGCCAAAAGATCGTTGAGAGCCCAAAAGATTACATCCAACCATTGCTGAGAGCCTCATATGAGCAAGAGGGAATTTGTACAACTCAGTTTTCTACCAGTCTAGCTTGTTGCATTAAAAATTTTTAGGGAGCCCAAGGTGGATATGATGGAGAGGCCAAAGACCATGCACATTGCGAGGACTTATATTATGGCCCCCCTAACAAGTCGAGAGTACTCTTATTTGAAAATATTGAGGCCTTCCTCGACATCTAGGGGGGATCCATATAGCACATCCATAAAGAGGCCTTCTAGCATGTTATCTAAGGTGATGACATTTAGATGTGTGGGGAATTGCCTGTGGGAACGAAGGGTCTCCACTAGTGCGAGCATTTCTACTCCAGGTGAGTGCAATGCAATTACCTTATATGAGAAGGCATATATTATTGGGATCACAGAGCATTGAGGGGGGTTGATACTAGGCATGTTGAAGATGAGTGGATGAGTGGTAGATGAGGAAGCAGATGTAGTGACGAGAGTTAGAGGAGGGAGCGTGGAGTAAAGTAGAGCAAGGGCAGAAAAGAGCTAGAGGAGGGGTGTGGAGCAAAGTAGCAGAGCATGGGCATATCAGAGCAACGTAGTAAAATTGCAAATGCCACGGATCTTATCTATATTATAAAGTTTGAGCCACCGCGGTGTCTAGAGCTCGGGGTTCCATCCATATTACTAGCAGGCCACCACGGTGGAATCCCCCAGACGGGCTAGTAATCATGAAGAATATGCCATGTGGTGCCACTCCAGTGGCTGGTAATTAATTGTTGCTAGCCCAATGGAATCTTAGCCACGATAGACATGGCTGATGAGAGCCACCACCAGTGGGCAATAATTCTCATTACCATGTCTAATCACTCATTACCATGCACTCTAGTCCTCTACTAGGCATGCGAGCCCGGTGACTAGTAATTTTTACTGCACTCGTAGTGATCATGCATGCTAAAGCGTGGTGGTGAGAGATGGCACGGTGGAATCGTAGCCACGACAGATGTGGCTCATGAGAGCCACCACCACTAGGCAATAATTCTCATTACCATGTCTAATCACTCATTACCATTGAGACGCTCCGAACCTTGAAATCAAGATTGATTCTATAGAGAGAAGGAGAAAACTAAAATACAATAGAAGGAGACTTTTTGTTGAATCAAAATCGTTTACAAACAATCAATCCTAGAGTCACAATACTCCATGTACTGAGCTCGAACCGCCCGACCACCCCCGAGCTATTCTCACTCTCACTCTCACTCACATCAGATTTCTCACTCTCACTCTCACTCTCACTCACACCAAGGTGTTTCAATGAATCTCACTCTCGCTCAAGATGATACAATCATAGATGAAAGAAGAATCTCACTCTCACTCGCACTCTCACTCTCAATCTCGGAGCTTCTGAAATATGATGCCTTGCTGCCTCTGCGTATTCTGAGTTTTCAACTTAATACATCATGGAATTAGATCTTGACTTCTTCTAAAAAGTTGTAGATAGCAATCCTAGATTTCCAAGAAAAAAAAGAGCTCCTCAATCCGAGTTCGGAATCAAAAGTTATGGTTGAAATAGTGACTGCTATTTTTATCCAAGAAAGGTGCGACCTTTCCCCACTTTTAGCTGGCCTTTCCACTTTATCCTGCTTTTCTTTCCCTTCACCGATCAATTTGCTCTATTCCTGGACCATTCTAGCAATAACGTTAGTTCTTTTTAAATCAATCACTCCTTTCCAAGTTCGACTTTAGAATCTGCAAAGCTAGACCTTCCTTTAAACCTGCAAACTCCAGATACAACTCCCATGCATATAGATTTATTTTCTTGGATTTGTTAAATCTCAAACCACTTATTAGTATTTTCAAAACACAAAATTGACATGAAAATAAGTTTCCTAAGTAACTACTACCACTAAAACTAAAGAGAAATTATACACAAAATATGGAGTGTCACAGAAAAATGTGGAGCGTCACAACCATGCACTCTAGTTCTCTACTGAGCATGCAAGCCCAATGATTGGTAATTTTTATTGCACTCGTAGAAGTGATCATGCATGCTAAAGTGTGGTGGTGATCATGCATACTAAAGCGTGGTGGTGGGTGAGTGGTGGCACGGTGGAATCGTAGCCACGACAGACGTGGCTGATGATAGCCACCACCATTGGGCAGTAATTCCCACAAAAGTAAATCATGAAGCCTAATCACCTCTAATCCCTCATTACCATAATTTACTACACTTGTAGTAATCATGCATGCAAGCCCGGTGGTGGTAACTGGAAGTTGAGTAATTGTGGGCCACTGCAATAGCTGGTAATTAACTGCCAACCGTCTTAGCGCCACCACAGACATGGCTGGGAATCTTAGATGCGACCACCTCTAATCATTCATTACCATGCAAGTCAGTACTGCCGCCTTGAATTATTCACCGTGGTGGCTCTCACCTTGATAGTGTAGTCGAGCTACAAACTGCTATTCCATTCCCTTAACTGTTTCCTCTTCTACTCCTCTTGAACGTTTCATTATCCCTTGCAATCTCAAGCCTCCACTATTCCATTTCCTTCACTGCTTCATCTTCTATCCCACGACCATTTCTTTCTCCCTTGCAATCGGACTTGCAATCGGACTGCAAGATCAAGCCTCGACTATTCCATTTCCTTCGACTTGCTTGCCAAACATCTCAAGTAGTGATGAAGGAGTCACGTAAGGGAGTGCATTAATTGTCCTTGGTTACACATAAAGCTTTGCACCACCTTTCCATTAGGTTTGGGAACCATGAGTTAATCATAGAGCATATATTGGCTGCTTTTGAATTGCTTTGCAAACAAAGCAATCAATTTAAGTGTGTACACAAAAAACATAAGCAACAAGCTAACCTATACAAAAAGGTAAGCATGTCAATTTGCTATGTGTATACAAACCGACTTGCCCAAAATAGCATCCAACTATGTGGCCACCTTTCTTATGATTTCTAATAAGCTCCCCTTCCTTTATGCTCCATCCACCAATCAATCCCTTTACCTCTTGGATTTTGATATCAATTCCCTCTTAATTTTCTTGTAGCAAGATTTTGATATCAATTCCCACTTGATTTTCCTTATAGCAAGATGCTACTATCATCACTCTATCGATTCCCTCTTTTGGTTTTATTATAGCACGTTAGCCTATAGACTCTAATCTCAATTGCCTCTTTAAATTTTCTTACAACAGGATGTTATAATCAACCCTCTAGATTACCTCTTTATGTTATCCTATAGCACAATGTCATTATCACCTTACCTTCTTCATTATGGTCTCAATTCCCTCTTTGCATTTTCTTATAGCAAGATGCACCTTTCTTATGCTTTTGATTAAATTCCCCTTCCTTCCTGTTTGATCAAACGATAAATCTACTAACCTTCTTTGATTCTTATATCAATTCCCGCTTTATGTCTTCTTACGATAGCATACGATCATCACTCCTCTACTTTTAGGCAAGAAGCAAAAGGAAGATATCCATTGCCTGTAACTCTAATGAAACCTTGACTTTGTTTTAATGGTGTATGCCATGTACAACTTTCGGAGAAATCCTACAAACCACCAAAGGCAGAGCAACATAAAGCATTTGCCAAAGAATATGAGGGACAAAGTGATGGTGGTAGGAAGAAGTAAAGGAGTGAGGGCTTTCTATGTCTATTGGTAGATTACAAGATGCTATAGGAACCCAAGAACAACGTACCCAATACTTTGTCCAATAAATGAGGTGAACTCCATAATCATTACAAGGAGGACCCTAAGCAAGGTGGATGATGATAAATGAAGGTTGTGAAAATATGGCATCCTGAATTATTTTTTGTGTTTGCTTTGTTAAGAAGTTTAACTTTAGTTTTAGTGTTGAAAATTGTATGTTCCCAATAAAATATAGAAATGTAGCATCCACCAAGATTTGGAAGCTACAAAACACACAATTACAACTTACACAGATTTAACATCAACATTAGTGTCCTTTGCCCGTAAACACTTGAAAACACAAGCGGTCCCCCTCAACCCTCCAAAGAAAAACCACCACCGCCATGGAAAGATTATAGCATGAAGTTTGAAACTAGCAACTAAGGCAGACATAAACAAAAAACATGCACGGGTTATTCACTGAATACTTCAAAGCAAGAGTTATGCACAAGATGCTATGACATCCCTAATGCTGATCAAAAGGTCCATGTAACAAAAGTAATTTGGTGACTTTTTATTTAGCCTTTTCCGTAGTACCTCGTACTTCAGGCTGTTAGGATGTTGCCATGTGGCAATTTTGGGGAATATCCATAAGCACAGTCGTAAAACAGCCTGGCCTAATTTCTATAGACGCTTGGCTGTCCCACATGCACTCATCAACTGGATTGTACAGCAGAGCTAATTGCTCAAGCTGGGAATTTAATAAGGAGCAATCCTTTTCTGTCCTTGTGCAGCCCATCACAAGTCACTGTTGTAAGTCAAGTCCATGACTTAATGCTAAAAGGTACCCCAATTCTACCCTAGGCATTCTCTTGCTTAATTTCGTGATTTCTGTTCTAGTTTGGAAGTTGGTCTGGTCTAGGTTTGACTAAGGGCCAGATCTAATTAGAACTAGTTAGAACCCATGTGTAAGGACATGTCCGGTTTTGAATCGTTCGTTTATCCATATAGCAAGAAGCTACCGACTGACTCAAACGTGATGAAATGCAGGGTATAGTAAGTAGATGCAATCCAGACAATCTCATTCAGCTCCAATGAAAAAAAAAGCTTCATGAGTTTAGTATTGCCACAAAAAAAGAGTCCAAAAGTAACATTCCACGTAGCAATGAAAGAAAATCTACCATAGGGAACAACTAGGCAAAAAGAGTCGTATTTCTTGAAGATGCTAAAAAAACTCCATCATCTATAGAATTGCACATTGTAGAGAGATTTGTATTCCAGCATCCATACACTACACATTACATGATGGTAATTGGAGGATGACCACAATTTCATAAAGACAATAGGTCTTTACTCTAATTCATCTTGATTAACCAACAAATCTTAACAAATTCGAGATCCCTAGAGAGACGGTGTGGCTTCACCTGTAATATCATACATGCGCAATAGAAAGCGGAGGACAAACAGATGCTAGTAACATCTCAGTATGAGAAAGCACAAAGCTTTCCTACAAATTGTTCAAAGTCCTTACGTTGAGGAAAACAATGTTGATTTTGAGAGTCCATGAGGTGCTTGCTTTGAATTTGATGCAAGTGCTGCTCCCTTTAAAAATCTTTAAAGAAAGTTTCAAAGGTAAGATCGCATACGAGGCCTAGTAAGAGATTGGCCACCATCAACAAATACAACAGTTCCTGTTATGTATGAGGATGAATCTCCAGCTAGATAAAGTATCATAGCTGTAAGGTCTTTTCCTGCATCTATCCAGCGTCTCAATGGAACCACCCGCTCCCCCTCTCTCTTTCTAACATCGTCACTCATGGACCTCAGCACGGAATCTGAATTGTGTAAGCCTCGTGCTATGGCATTCACTCGAATCTTGTACTTGCCCAGTTCCATAGCCATTGCCTGTTCAGGAGAGTGTGAGGTGAAAAGCTCTTCAGTTACATCAGCGTAGTGAGTAGATAGAAGATGCAGTTTGCAAAGAAAGCTTACTCTGGTAAGGTAGTTCACTGCAGCAACTGAAGCACCTGCAATTGCAACCCCAGGAAATAAACCTCTCTCTGTTCCAATTATCGATGTGATGAATATTATGGAGCCCCCAGTTTGCTGCATCCGCTTTCCTACTGCCATGCTGACCATACAAGCACTCTTAAAATTTACATTCACAGCCTCCTCCAACTGCTCCATACTTGTATCCAAGAAAGATGTCAATGGACCTGCACATGGCAAATACACTCATCTCTCTCTCTCTCTCTCTCTCTCTCTCTTGCACGCGCGCGCCACACACACACACGATGTAAAAGATTGAATTTGGAAGGCAAAGAAAAATCCTAAATAGCAGAGAGTACAAAGGTTACCTTTGAAGAACAGTTCAATCAAGAGGGTCTATGATTATTGGTTTTTTATTTCTGGTGCTGCCTTTTTTATTGTTAGCTTGCTCATATGCTTCCAACCACCACAAAATTCACACAGTGTACGTATGGCACTAGATGATGTATGCTGAAATAGACCTTGGTACTTGCTGCTTGGCAAGATCCAAATTGTACCTCAACCTTGAGTTCCCCACAGGGAGTACCATGCATGCAGGCTAAGGTCCTCCATGATCTATTGCTGGCAATGGAAACTGCCCTATTATCTCTTCAGTTGGTGGCCCTCATCCTGACCCAGCTACCTCCAGAGTCAACATGGTTTCTCGTGCCAGGTCACAAGCAGCCAGTTAGACTTCGATGACCTATGCTCCCTTCTCCTAGGGGAGGAAAAGGTTCTCATCATGCCGGATTGTACCCGCCTTCTGACAGTAAGGAAGGTCTTCCCCCACATCACAGCCAAAGAGGGCGACCTTGACGCCCAAGAGACTATGGACATGGTGTGTACCAAAGTTTGTTGTTCGAGGAAGTTCGTTTTTCGAGGTTCTTGGATGTGATGTGTTCACCAGGGGATATTGGGTGTGGCCTGTTCCACAGCTTATCATTCTACACTTAGAACTCAGTGCAGACTTGGATGGAAAATCCAAGCTGAGGTAATCTCATTTGTTGTTCGAGGTGGCCTTCTGCTTCAAGGATCTAGGCTACCAGGTGCTCTCGCCAGGTGAATTCAATATGCGCGCTACTGGAGGGTCCATGGTTGCATCTTCATCGGCTTGCTTCTTCAAATCATTTTGCTCACTATGAGCTGCAAAGAGGGCCTTAAAGTTATGGCATCTCATAGTGAGAGAGGGCTTCTTTGTGGGTGTGCCCACCTGGAGAGAGTAGGGTCAGGGTAACCTGGCTGGTTGGTGGCCTCTTAATGGTTGGCTGTCACAGGACAGTTAGGCCCACCATTAGGGCACGGTAGGGGCCTAGTTTGGGCCCCCAACCAAGTAGGGTCAACCGACCTAACCCGACCCTGTCTAGGTTGGGTCAGCCCGACCTACTAGTCTGCGGGTCACAGGCTGACCTGACGGTCGGCCAGTCAGCCTGCTCCCTAGCCAGACGAACCAGGCTTGGGAGGGGCCTATAAAAAGGTCCCCCACTCAAAATACGCTTTCCGGTCTCACAAGGGTCACTTGGAACATTCTTTCCCTCTCGCACCCCTGAGGCTAAGGTTGTATTCCTGAAAATATATAGCTGCTATTGACTACTTCTGTGTCTATTTTTTATCTCTTTCTTACATGCTTCTGCACACGCGCTACTTTCACAAACCTTTCATACCCTTGCAAAGGAGAGCTCTTTGAATTGATCATAAATCAATAATGAGTGCAGTGCTATTTTCTACAGCATACCTAAGGTTAAGAGATTCACAATACAGCTTGAAATATAGAAGATATGAGATTTGCTAGTTGGTACCATGGCACGCCTTGAAAATCTTGTACACTATGTATGCATGACCTTCAAAAGCATGATACCGTATGCTGCAATTCCTATCAAACTCGATTGGATAGCATGTTTGCATTAAGCGACATTGATCCATAGGAATCAGGTCTAAAGAATAGATTTAAAACATTTCAGGTGAGAACATACCCGTTTGTGAAGAACAGCATAACAACAAGTCTAATCCTCCGAACGAGTGCCAAGCCGCCTCCACGGCAAAGTCGACCGACTGCGTGGTGCACGAGTGTAAGTCCAATTCTACAACTTTAATATCTGAATGGGTGATGTGATTCGCATGGGCAACGAGTTGATGAGACTGTTCACGGAGATGGGCGACATCTCCTGCGAGAACGAGCCTGAGGGAGAGGAAGAAGGGGGTTATTGCATTGAAATGCAAGCAAAGAAAGCTGTAAGACGAAAGATGAGAGGGGAAGCTGACCGGCATCCATGAGCAGCCAAGGCGAGAGCAGCGTTGAAGCCCACTTCATGGGCAGCGCCTATGATGAGGCCTCTCTTGCCACGCACGTCCAAGGTGTCTCCCATCTCAGATATTGTCATTCAAAACAAGCGAGTCTAAGTACTCGTCGTGAGCACTGCCTTTACTACGGAAGGGAGGGAGTGGGAGGGAGGGACGGAGGCAAAGGACTAGGGGAAGGGCAGGAGGAGAGAGAGAGAGAACAACTAGAAAGAATCCATGTGGCAAACGGTTGTGTGGGACACTTTTTTAAAGTGCTAATAAAAACAAGGTGAATGATATTTAATCATTCATACGGCCTGCCCAAGATCAAAACAGCGAAAAAGAATACACTCAAGATGACGTGTAGGAAGACTATCGAAGGTAGAGAGAGAAAGAAAGAAAGAAAGAAATTTTATTGATGGGTCTATGAGACTGAAAGAAAACCTGATACAAATCCCAGTAAGGGTGGAGCTACTAAAACGAGCATCATCACCCATGCTGAATCCTAAGTCTGATCATACATAATCAAATACATCTGGGTATGACAGTGAAAAGAAAAAATACTGGAGCGGAACGTAATCCTCCGTATGTCATGTCGCCCTAGCTGGTGCATAGCCGGTGATGGGGCGCTGGCATCCGTCAAGGGGTCCCATGCGTCTCGGTCTCCTAGAGTAGGCTCGATGCAAGACCAGAGCCACCGTGACTCCCGTGGGACGTATCGCGGATCTAAACAATGACGGGAGGTCTCCCAGAGTGATCTGTGTGTCCCCCCGATGTCTCGTGTGTCGTGCTGCAGTCATTAGGTCGGGGTCTTTGTCACGTCTGCAGCTAGAGACTAGACGATCAATGTCACTCGATGGGAAGAACTCTATGATACCTGCTCTGAGAGGTGTCTGATGGTGTGGCCAAGCCCCGTCGCTTGAGTAAGTACTCTCTGTGTCGGACCCCCTCGTGAATGAAGGCTGCGAGGCATCTCTAATCTGGGTAGGCGAGGAATTTGGAAAGGAGCCCGGAGCCGTCTCTGAAGAGACAATGGTAGCAGCCTCGGATCGCGTAGTATACTGGGCACCTCAAAATAAAATGCTCCTCCGACTCAACCTCCTGAGAATCGCACAATATGCGTATGCGATGCTCCCTAGGGATCCCCTCTACTCTGCCGCTCTCTATGCGGAGGTGGTGTGATGATACCCGAAACTGTCCGATGGAGATCCGTAGTGAGTGAGGCATATGAAGCTCAATGTACCCTGGTGGTGTGATGAATCCCTCCTCTGAAATACGAAGATAGTGATCTCTGTAGAAACTCAGCTTCACTGGAAGCCTCCAACCAAGTCCTAAAGGTGTGTAGCTGCAGGAGATCCTCTCGAATGACCTGGTTGGTATGTGGCCCGATCGGGATGGTGGGTGGGAGTACCGGAGGGGCATCTAAATTGTACTGAAAAGGAGGTATCCTATCGATGTGAAACCCTAGTCTCACAAACCATCTGTGAGTTCGTGCTTACCAACATCGCTCGTCTCCCTCTGCTACCAACCTCATGGAGGAATCGAGAGCTAACCATGGCAACCTCTGTCTCCCTGAGGTGCAGTCCCCATATGATCGAACCCGGTGTAGATATGTGATGGTCTGAAAGGCTGCATCTAGCTGGAGTGGAGAAGCACCAAACTTGGCCTGAATGATGTGATGTGGTACAGATGGTTTCCCTCGGATCATCCGTGAGAGCATGAGGATCTACAAGCGCTCCACCTGTGTCCATTCTATCTCTAACATGTCAGGTCCCCAACAAGGGTTACCATACATACCGGCTGGTCGGACCAAGGAGTTGAAGAGAAGAGCCTTGGTCCAAGGGTCCTGAAAGTGTGAGTGGAAGCACTGTCTCTCTAGCCGAGCCAGTGAGGCGTATCCTCTATTCACTCTGGCTTGCATTGCTAGTCTCATCGTGATGATCGGACCGGAGAAGATGACCCCCAAGGAAGTGTATGAGGATACGATCTCAACTGGTGACCCACCGAAAGTAAAATGCTCCCATTGCATGATTGCTCGAGAGGTGTTAAAGATCACGACCTTGGTCTTGCCAAGGTTGACCTCCAAATCATGGGATAGACAAAAAGCCTGCAATGCATCCAGGTGTCGCTAGAGCCTTGGGTGTGGACGACAAGAGTACCACGTCATCTGCATAAAGAAGAATCCTGATGATGATCCCGGCAAGTGAGCAACCGGTCCCTCCGAACGCCCCCATGAAAGTCTCCAGCTCATCGATGTAGAGGCCAAACAGGGTTGGTGATAAGGGACATCCCTATTTGACCCCTATGGTACTCAAGATCTCATCTGTCCAACCTGCGCCTATCCGAACTCGGCCTGAGACTCTCTCATAAAGTGCCATGACTGCCCATATGATCTCCTGATCAAATCCCAATGTCTATAGGCGTGTGATGAGACGAGCTCAAGGTACTGTGTCAAAGGCTTTGCGAAAATCCACAAAGCAGCAATATACCCTCTCCTTCCATGATCTGGCCTCCTCAATGACACTCCTGAGTGTGAGTATGTGATCCATAGTCCCATGGTCTCGCCTGAAACCGGCCTGACCCTCTGCTCTGAGCCCTCTCATCTCTACGAATAGGCCGACCGACACATCCAATACAGCTGCATAGATCTTGGACATCACATGTCCAATCATGATAGTCCTGTAGTTACTCGGGTCCATGAGATCCCTTGCCTTGTGGATGGGGGTGATGGTGTTGAGTGTCCAAGTGTGGGGGAAGCCAAGGCAAACAGCGTCATTGAATAGCTTTGCTAGGATCGGGGCTAAAGTGTCGATGCCATATGCGATAAACTTAGTGCATAGCCCCTTGTGATCCTTAGCTCGGCCATTGTGCAATTTCAATGTTGCATCCTTGACCCCCCCTCTGGTGAACAACGTGCAAGTGGTGGGGCAAGGTGTGTGTATGAGATCTGGAGTGGGCTGGTGTGGGACATCATAAAGATGGTGTGCATATGTGTGCCAGACTCTCGTGTCAATGAGGGGTGATGGACACCTACGCTCAAGGAATCTCTGCCAAAAATCCTTAGAGTTGTTGCTATACAAGATGTTCAGCAGCTCCTCCTCATTTCGACGAAGAAATGCCTCCTTCTTTCGACGTACGAGACGTCGGTACTTGTGTACCATGTCTGGTGTGTTCGGGAGGTGACATCTGGTTTCAAGTCGGAGCTGTCGGCGATAATCCTTGCACTCCTCATCGTACCAAATATTATAGGGTATAGAACCAAGAGGTGGTGGTCTAGTGGACCATGTGGTGTGGGGAAAGATTTGGAGGGTAGCCTCGTGGAGTGTGCGACTAATCAAGGCAGCACGGTCCTCTATGAGTGGTATGTGATCGATGTAGATTAGGAGTCTATTTAGGCGTCTAGAGTAGGCTAGGGAGAGGCTGCGATCAAAGTGTATGTCGTGGTAGGTGTCGTGCTTCCTATGTGGTGTGTGTGGCGTGGCTAAGCGTGGGGTGGCAATAGTGAAGAATAGATGTGTGTGGTCAGCTCCTGGAGGGAGTGGTGCTACAGTGAAGTCGGTGATACATGAAGTGAAGGTAGGGGATCCCATGATGTAATCTACTACACTAGTGCCCCCCTCCCTGTGGGAAGCAAGTAAAACCACCTGAGAAGGGCCATAGGTCAAGCCCGTTGTAGATGATGAGATCATGCATCCTGCCTAGATCAAGGAGCGTGTGTCCATATGGTGTAATAGGCTCGTGTTGGTCCGATGAGGTCCTGGTCATACCTGCTCCATCTAGGTCCATGTCTGGTAGCATGATAGAGTCGTCTCGGAAGTCCAAGAGTGGTGCCTGGCACGTGCTGTTGAAGTCCCCAACAAGGAGAACTTCCCCGTGGGCTGAAAGGTCTGGGATATCCTGATGTAAGGATGCATATGGCGATGTCTCACCCTCCTCGGGAAGTAGCATATTGCTATGAAAAGGTCACGGGTGTCTGTGCGTCGGATCTGCGGATCCGGATCCACATGAATCGGGAGTGTGCGTCCTTCCTCTCAATGGAGATGGCTCCAGTGAGGGAAGACCTGTACAATACTGCAACCCTGCCTGATCCTCGGACTCCTCCTGTATCCCTCGTCTCATCCCTGAAGGCTAACTCAGATGTGTAGCCACTGACTATCGGTAGTGGATGCTCTGGGCTCTGGTGTGTCTCCGTGTAAAAGACTATGTCTCATCCTGTATAAGACTCCGAGAAGTTCCCTAGGTCCGACCATAAGGTACCATTATAGCTCCAAATGGTGCAGGCTAGGACCTCGAAAACCTGAGTCTCATAGGCCCCGTCCCCCTAGGGGGTATGGGTGGGAGCTCGACGGGTGCTGGGTGCTGGTCAACAACCTACCATCTCGGGGACCACGGCCCATTTCCCCTCCTTACAGGCAACATCCCGCTGCTGCAAAAGAACTCGTCGCTCCTCAATCTGTAATGGTGTCAAATCCTCGTCCATGGACAGGGTGGGATGCTCTTGTAGGGCGGCTCGGCGTCGGAGTGCCACTAGTCGAGCATGTGAATCTCTGAAGTGAATGACTAGGGGCTACTCTTGGTTGGGGTCTCTCCCAACACGCCATGCTCCCTCTATGCCATGGTCGGGAACCCCCATGGTAAAGGTCATAAAGGTGATCGCCTCCTCCATGGGCATTGTAGTGGTGCTAGTGCTGTCTCGTGTGATCCCTCGTATCCGGATGTTGAGGGCCTTCGAAGCCCTTTGCTGCTCCTCCTATATGGCGGCTGAAACGGTTGCCTTTGCGGGCACCCGTTTCTTGCCACGTCCACCCATCTAGTCGTCTCTGCTATAGCCAACTGTATCATGGCTATCTGTGCCTCCATCTCTGTGACTGGGGTCCCTCCAAGCGTTGCTTTGAGGGTCCCAAGCTCCTCTCGAAGCTGTGTGATGTTATGTCTGAGCCCTTGGATAAGGGTCCCCTGCTCGTGTATAATGCGGGCCTACTCCTGAGTGTAATGTGTCAGCTCTGCCTGACGGGCCCGGATGCTATGTATCTCAGCCAATAAGGAATCCCAAGCATCTGGTGGGGACTAAGATGTCCTAGTCCAGGTGGGAACTAGATCTCGAGAGGGGTTGGAATGAAGGTGGGCTACTGAGGTTGTATTGAGGGTGGGGACGCTGCGATCTGGGCACGGGAGTGGTATGTAGGAGTAGCAAGGCTGGACGAGGTGATGAAGGGTGGTTGACTGAGAGGTAGAGGTGATACGAGGGGAAAGTACTGTGGAATTGTGGCCGGTGGGGCTAGTGGTGAGGCTATTGGAGAGGAGACCTATGATGATGATGCATGAGAGGGGGAGGAGAGAGGTGGCATAGATGATGAGGCAGATGATGGTGGTGAAATAGTGGTGGTAACCATAGTAGTCGAGGATGTGGTGAATGGCATGGGCTTTGGGTGGGTCCCTTTCTTTTGGGCTACGGTGCTGTCCACTGTCAAACCGCTCTGGTTGCTGCGTTTGTTGAAGTCCTCCAAACTGAGTTGCTTTTGTGTTTTTCCCTTGTCACCATTCCCCTTCCCCATCTCCGCGCGTATGTAAATTTGGACCGAAGAGTCTCCCACCTAGTCCTCATCCCCCTGTTCCCTTCATTATGGGGGAGGCAGCAGTGGGCAAAGAAAGGATTGCAAGAGGTCAGAGCTGCAAGCGGAGAGAGAGAGAGAGAGAAAAGACTAGAGAGAAAAAAGTTGGGGCTGGAGAGAGGGAAAAAAAAATCGGGGCTGCAAGTGCGAGGGGGTGAGCGAGTGGTGAGCAGGGGGGTTGAGCAGAGGGGTGAGCGAGGGGCTGAGCGGGGGGGTTGCGCGAGGGGATGCGGGGCTGAGCGGAGGGGTGAGAGGAGGGGTGCGAGGGGGTGAGCAAGGGGGCTGAATGAGGGGGTGAGCGAGGGGGTTGTGGGAGCTGAGCGGAGGGGTGTGAGGGGGTGAGCGAGAGGGCTGCAAAGGGCTGAGAGAGAGAGAGAGAGAGAGAGAGAGAGAGAGAGAGAGAGAGAGATGAAGATGATGTGTAGGAAGATCACCCAAGAGATCAAGGAAAGAGAAGGAGAGAGAGAGAAAGTAGAGAAAAAGGTGGAGGATTTCAAAGGAAAGAAATAGGAAGTGGGGAGTTGGACCAATCATAAAATTTAGGACTTTCACAAAAAGAAAATGCTGAATTTTAGCTTCTTAGAGAAGAACCTCCACTTAGACCTACCCAAAGGGCAGGCCAATAAAATTAAGGACTTTCACAAAAAGAAAATGCTGAATTTGAGCTTCTTAGCGAAGAATCTCCAATTAGACCTACCCAAAGGGCAGGCCAATTGGCTCGAACTCCAAATCAAGATCCCCAATAGGATCCCGTTACCCTTTGGCAACCGTCTCCTCCTGTATTTCGTTACTGGCAACATCCTTAGGGAAGTTACAGATGCGACTGCCACGGTGGACTTACAACCTGGACTGCCACGTGTAGATTGCCACGATGGACTCGGTTAACTGATGCGACAAATGGTTTTATGGGACACACATAAGCACATGTTATGCGACTATTGGAGAGGCATTGCATCCGGTAAGTGTATGTTTAAAGCCACTGGAGAATTTTGTAGGGTCTGATCCAAGTATGCATAAAGCTTTCACATAATCCTTTTTTCGCACCAGATAGTATACAGATACAAGGTCTCCCTCCTGGTATACCACATCTTCGTGTCCTTCAATGCAATGGTGTTGTTGTCTGGTCTGTGCCGTGGTATGTGCCGTCTTGATGTTGTTCAGCAATGCGGAGCATATGATTGGCTACACTTGTTTCAAAAGATCATACCAGTCGATTGCATCTTTAAACCTTCCCTGTATCTTTCAATCTGACAGTTGAGGTGGAAATTGAGGATCGCACCCATATAGAGCACGAAATGGGCCTATTCGTGTGGATGCATGTACTGTGGTCTTGTATGCATGGGAGGACTTAATCCCAATTGTCATGAGTTGGGTTCACATAGACTTTGATCATTTGCTTCATCATCTTCATCAATCTCTCTGTAAGTCCTACTATTTGATGGTGATGGCTCAAAAATGAAATACTTACTCCCAAACACTTTGAAAGCACAACCATGATGTGTGATTTGAAATTGGAACCTTGGTCAGGGAGGATTGTACTCGGGCAAGCATGCCGAGCTATCACATTCTCGATCAAAAATTTGGTGGCAGTGTTGGTTGAAATATCTGCAACCACAATTACTTCACACCACCTGGTTAGATATTTTGTTAGTAGGATGATATATTGGTTTCCTAGTAGAGATTGGGCGAAAGGACCAATGACATCCCATGCGACTAATTCAAAAGGTTGACTAACTTTTATGCTTTGGGAAAAACCAGGAGGTTTGGATGTAGGGGTTTTGTAGCTTGACAAATTGAATAGGATCGGATATAGTTTGCCATGAAAATGCGCATCTTAGGCCGGTAATTCTGAGTTCTAATGGCTTCCAGGATTCCATGAATACCTGACCAAAAAGTGGGTGTGCGTGAAAATATTTAGTGAAATGGGAACGTAATGCATATGGCACATACAAACATGGTTCTTTGTTCAAGGGCTAAAAAATAAAGCAAATTATCTTTGAATTGATACTTACATTTGATCGTTGTGTGGTTGTGGCGATCGAAGATGTGTTACTATTTGTTGAACTACTAAATTACACTGTTGTAATGCTAGAAACTTTGTCATGTCAATGGGTTGTACTCCAGATCCTATGTGTGATGATGTAGGAGCTAATGAGATCAGTGTCGGGGTTAATCTCAAATCGAGATCAATCGGCTAATGTTGTTGGACATTTTGGAAACATGTACTGCGTGACAATGCATTTGCCTAGTGTATATTGAAGTTCGAAAATGTAATCCTGGGTGTTTCTTCTTTAGAAGAAGAATCAGAGCTTGATGGTCGATTTGCACTATTACTTCAGTACCATGTAGATAAGCTTGCAACTTGGAAAATGCCCACACAATAACTAAATTTTCTTTTTTTGTCGTTGAGTGAGCAATCTAAGGGTACCAATTTTGGTTAATCTGGGGAAAAGTGGCACACTTGAAATACAAAGGAACATGAAAATCGGGCAGCAGGTAGCTATACCTCAATCGAAGTATTTCATTCAATGAGGAGGTGACACATGGCATGTCCTCTCCATTTGAATATCCTACAAGGCACTATATGCACATTTGAGTACCTAGATCAAGGTAAAGCATACAAGAAGCTAATATTCATCAACCGACATATTGAAATACCCAAATTTCCAGAAGCCGTTTGTGCTTCAGATAGATGCATTAAATGAAGGGCTTGACGCAGTCCTATTACAAGACAAAACTGGACATTCGAGTGGTCATATGATTGTGCACATGCATACAAGAAGCTAAAATTCATCAATCGACATATTGAAATACCCAGATTTCCAAAAGCCATTTGTGCTTCGGATAGATGCATCAAATGAAGGGCTCAACGTAGTCCTATTACAAGAAGAAAATGGGCATTTTCATCCAATTTCATTCATCAGCCATGCAATCACAGATGCTGCCTTAGGCTATGATAGATGATAGAAGAACACATCCAAAATCCCTTCCAAAATCCTAGGCCACGTCTCATGGATGAGGTTGGACACTTGCTGAGGCACATGATTATGTTACCATGTTAGTCGGCTAAAAGTGGAGATGTAACATTTGCCACCATGAAGAGTACATTGGACTTGGCAGCATAAGAATCAACAAACACTTCTTAGGCACTGAGTAGAAGCAATTGAAAAGTGCTAGGGGGGGCCAGGAGATTCTTGGCAAAATGCTTTGCAAGTAACATACATGGACCAAATATCTCTTGTATATATTGTCAAATATATATCCAATAATGATATCATCCCACTATGTAGGATTTATACATTTCAAAAAATAAAAAAAAGTGCCATATTTGGCAAAGTTTATACATTCAAAAAATGGGGTTTTAAAAATCTAGGTCTATTTGATTTTGGGTCCACATCCCAAGTCTAGTGGGCTTGTAGTGAAAAAGGTCCATGGCTTGGTATCCACATCCCCAGTTTGTTTGCAATCGAATGCCATGTTGATATAGCACCGCAAAATAGTTGCACAAGAACATGCTGGCCATGTAGGCGATCAATAGAGCCCCATTGTTGAAAATCTACTTTAGAAAGATCACACAAGTTATATTGCACAATTCCCATCTTTTGCATTTTACAAAATTCAATATTCTAGTAGGAAAATAGATTTGACATTCTTTAGAAAAACATTTAAAAGAAGCATTAAAGAAACATTTATAAAGATATGTGTCTTCAAAAATGTCAACTCTATGGATTTAATGCTATTTAAAATTTACAAAATGGGTTCTAAAAGCAATCATAGTTTCTATGCACTTGGATCAATTGAATAGTTGCTCCAATGCCAAGGTTATCATATAGTTGTTATGCGACCACAACATTGCAAGTAGCATGTGCACTTCTAACCTTTAGAGTTTTTACAAGACAGCATAGGTGAAATTGCTCTGGTGACAACGGAGAGCATAATAATGGTGGCTATATCAAAATGGTCTAGGCATATAGGATACAGTGGCCCATCTTAGACAAAAGTAATTGGCATAGGAATGGTAGAGGGTTTCACATAGCAAGACCCACAAATTTTGGATCTATACCTTTGAGTCTGCCTCGTATGCTCTATATGTTCAAGAGCATCTTGTGCATCTTGCGCTTGTTGATGGTAGGAGGCTACAATTTGATGGTGTGCATTGTCTATATCTAAAGGTCCTCCACGAGGAAGAAGGCTCGTAAGAAAAGTAGTGTCAGCAGGCTCTAGGCCCTCTAGGAAGAGATCTCACCTTCCCTGTCATGACTATTTGAGATGCAATTTTTGAATATCGACGATGGGTGGTACAAGAGAATGATGGATTGTTAAATAAAATGAACCATTGAATGGAATGCTTGCATGAACTAGACAAAAGAAATTTGAGAATAATATATCTATTTATTCACCTGAAGATGGACTTTTGATGTTTGTAGGTGGTGATGCTACCATAGGCACTATTGGTGGACCCATTGCCACACATTGTTGCTCACATGTTTGGCCAAAAGAAGCCAAGTTGGCAGGATGTCCTAGCACGAATTTTGTGTATAATATTTTTGCAAAGTATAATGGAATAGTTCTGCTATGTGGTTTCTTTGAATGCATCATCTAAATAGATTGTATCTCCTTGGTGGAGACAATGGCTAAGTTACGTGGTCCCACCACTTCCAGCCTTGAGGGTCATGATAGGGAGCGCCCAAGGTAAATGCATGCGCGTCTTCTCTCCTAGTTGATTGCACGCTAGCAAATGCCACATCCATAAAATATTTCATGGCTCCTTTGATACGAGTGCATTGGTCTTGTGCCTCATAAGCAGCTTGTGTAGATGGTTGTGAGGATGATGCTATAGTGAAAGAAAATACACCAAACAACCAAATGACAAAGATGGCAATGAATATGAGCCACATGTACATTGCATAGTTAACAAAGATCATCCAAAATTGATGCCACACGGTCTTAAAATACCAATCATTTCTTACAATCAAAAGTACAACTTGAATTCTACAAAACTATCCAAAATTTTGGATGCATGTTGAACAAATAAAAATGTACAACTTAAATCTTATAATCAAAAGCACAACTTGAATTCTACAACCTATTCAAAATTTTAGATGTATGTTAAAGATAATTTAACAGATAAAAATGTACAACTTGAAGATTTTGTAAAATTAGTCATTCTTTAACAAAGGTAGCATCCATAACATGCTCATGTGTCTCCCTTTCTCCTTTGGATCATATGCCAAATGGATAAGAAAGTTGAATACTAAAGAAGAACCCCTCTTAGATTGGCTTTCTCATCTCACCAAGTTGAGAGCACAACTATTTTGTTGACTTGAATGCTGGAAGCTACACGTGGAATTTCACATAGGATTGTAGATCTGTGTGGGTAGGAAGTATTGATTGGGAAAAGTGTCTACATTGGAATGAGAATATGCACGAGAAAGATCCTACGTATGCTCCCCAACCAAATTCCCTTGGCTTGCACCAGAGCTACATGCACATCTAGGTGGGTGTCGAAAACCACAGGCTCATGGTAAATGCTATCATACTATTGTGTAATGATCATAAATTGTGCAAAAGCCAGTGCACATACGAGAGGGATTGCAAATAAGCTTATGATTGATTGTCAAAAAGATCTAACAAAGCCTATTTGTGATGAAATACCTACTATGGATGATATCTTGGAAAAATTCAATGCCCTCAATGTTAATGAGGACAAGGGAATGAGACCACATGATATGAAGGCATGCTTATGAAGCTGTACATTTTGAAATGAGTAAAGAGACATGTTTGTCATGGCACCATGTCTCTAGATTTTTTAGTGAATTGACACACCAAAGCTCCTTATTATGTGAATAACCTATTGCTCAACACATGGTTCTATGCATCACTGTCATTGGTAAGTCCATCTTAAGCAAAGCATGAGCATGTGCATCATCACATTTAATTCTCTTACCAGCATATGACACAATTGATTTGAGACCTAGCACATCCATCAGCCACCACCTACATTTGGTATACATATCCTTACACTCCCTTGACTAATGGTTCATGAATTGTTAGTGCTTCCAATGGGTAGTGCATAGTGAAAGAACATATGTCTGAAAAATGTATGCATAGTTTATCTGTGCCCATGCCCTCCCTTCAAGATGTGCAAGATCAGTGTTTTCTTCTTTCGTCCTAGCCATCTAAGTAAAATGGACCAAGGTGCTAGTTATATCTTTTCCTATTGACCCTTTCACTCTTAAAATTTTCATTTGATTAGAAGCTCGTAATTCTCTACATTCAATAATCCACAAATTAAGGTTATCCTCTCTAGTGAACTAGGCAAGGTTACATTTGTTGCTTTAACTAATATTTTCCATTGACCTATTGGATCTCCAATGCTCAAGGAAAAAGCTAGTAATATATAGATATTCAAATCTTTGGGCTTGCATTTGGTCTTGCAAATATTTGGTAGTTGCAATACCCCAAATATTCTCATCACTCAATTGTACAATATGTTGAATTGGCAAATGAAAGAAATACAAACACTTATACACACAACATCAGCATCAATAAATTGTACTCACAAAAACATGCAACACAATTGTTACAATGTAAAATATTAAGATTGAACATCCATGCCATTGAATATCAAACTAGCGTCTACATTTAAACTAAAAAACAATAAACATATGACGAACCCAACATAATTTAAATCATTGAGAAACTCGCCATCAGGGTAATACAACCCATAACAAAAAATAGATAACAACATCGTGTAACCAAGATGATCTAGATTAGGTTTGTCAATCACACATTTGGTTGGGAAGGTTGTTATTGGGGTGAAAAAACAAAAAAAAGTGAGCCATCATCTGAATAATAATTCACTCTACACACACACACACACTTTTTTGTGAGAATTACACACACACACACACACACACCTGCACATGCATGCATGCACGCACGCACGTGCACACACACACACACAGGTGTAAGACATATGGAGTGACTCAAAGTAGGGCGATTTCAACCAAAAAAGTAAGCCATCACCTAGATTTGATCCCATTTCTCTCTCTCAATAATACATGTGAGTCAAGGTGAGGTAATTATGACTGACAAATGCAAACCATCGCCTAGCCTTGACTGACAAATACAAAAACAACTCTCTCTCTCTCTCTCACTTACTCACTCACTAATGACATAGTCCTTATCTCATCCTCTACAGAGGGGCTATAGAGACATATGGAGGCCCTAGAAGTGATCTGCAGAGAGAGAGACCTAACAATCAACCTTGGGAGCACCAAGATTATGGTATTCACAATAGCTCACATGCAGTGCTCCATCAACTCAACTTCACTTATTGAGATGAGCTAGTGGAGATAGTACAGTCCTACACATATTTGAGAGCAGTACATTCATAGGATACCTTTTCAATATGACACATGTAGCAATCGACAATCCTAATATATATGTAGGTGGCAAAAAGCCTCGGAACCTTGCATACTGAGAAAACCCAGCTCTTCCTATGAAAGCAGTAGGAAAGAGCCAACACCAATGGATATTTTTCTTGGAATGGTTTATGAAGGTGTTGAAAGGGTATGTAAGAAAAAAAGTTAGACCAAAGGGAAGCATCTAAAAAACATCAAAAAAGAGGCTAATGGTTGTACAGAGAGAGAGAGAGAGGGGGGGGGGGGGAAGGAGGGAGGGAGGGAGAAAGAAAGATATATTAACATCTGCAGGAGGCCTCGTGGACCTATGGGACAAAGTGCACTCACCACAAGGGGAAACCCATACAAGCCACAATGGGTTGGAGCAAATGGCACACTAAGATCCTTGCTAAGTACTATGCTAAAATAATCAGCTCAATACCTCAAGCAAAATCAAGTACAAAACATATATCATATGCTATCTAAAGTAGTTTGAGAGCCGGGCCTGGAACTAAGAATCCAAAACTCGGCATTGTGGTGGCTCATCTATGAGCGGTGAAAATGTCTCAAATCTATGTCTGTTGGCTTGTCTCATGCTATGGTGGCCAAGGGGGACGTGGTCTCCTCAATATCTATTGGCCTATCTCATGCTAAGGTTCTGAGGCTTTTTGTCACCTATAGATATATTAGGGTTGTCGATTGTACCAAGGTGATTGTCGATTGTCTTTATAGTGTTACAACTTCTACATGTAGAAAGAGAAGGTGTTACAACTTTGTGTAACAACTTCTACATGTAGAAAGAGAAAGTGTTACAGCTATGTGTTACAACTTCCACATGTAGAAAGAGAATGTGTTACAATTCCTACATGCAGAGAGAGAAGCTCTCCAACTTGTATAAATACCCCATAATGGAATGAAGCCCGGACTCTTTGGGGCATTGTGTTCAGTCTACTTTGGTATTCCAAGCACTTGTCTCACGTGTCCATGCTTCCTTGCACTCCACGTCCAAAAGCATTTCCTATCCTTGCAACTCCTCCCCTCTCCTCCAACCTTGCAATCCATCGTCTCCCTCTCCTCCTCCCTCCTCCTCCTTCCTCCTCCTCCTCCTCCTCTCTCCTCCTCCTCCCTCCTCCTCCTCCCTCCTCTCCCTTCTTTCCCCCATGCACTTACACCTTCTTCCTCTCCCACTCCTATGCTCCCCCTAAACCCTTTGTTCCTAAACCCTTAAACTCCATTATCTACGAGGGAGACAAGTTCTCCACCATGTACTCTACCGTGAACCTTGGATCCTCCTTCTAACCCTAGAACCTCTTCTAAACTCTGGAACCTCCTTCTAAAACTTGGAACTCCTAACACTGGAACCCCTTCTAAACCTTGGAACCTCCTCCTAACCCCTAAACTCCTCCTAAACCCTACAACCCCCATTGAAGGCGAAAGCCTTCATTACCTCAACCATGATGATATACGTCCCTTTTACACATGCATGCACTATGTTTGCTCACCACACTTAAGCCTACGTCTCTCATCGGAACACGACTCGAGCTCCTAAGCTACACGTATACTACAATCGACAACCCTAATATATCCGTAGGTGACAAGAAGCCTCAGAACCCTGCATACTGAGAAGACCCTGCTCTTCCTACAAAAGCAGTAGGAAAGATCTAACAATTGGCTATGTAGAGCGCCTGCATATGACACTGCATCGGCCAAGTGCACAAGTAGATGCAATTGGATGTCCATGATACTTGTTGGAAATGCCTTTTCAATCAAAGTATGGCTTTGATGGTGATAATTCTCAATTCTGAAATGAATGATTTCTTGATTTTTTTATATGATATCATCCTACATTTATCCATTGGTAAGCAACATAACTAACTTTTCAATAAGAAGGGAAATTAGACATGCACTAGCAAACCCTTTGACATACCTCACAAATACACTGAGCTTGTTGATGGAATTTTATGCATCTTTAGTGCTGCATCCCCACAAAGCAATTGGAAGTACATACCATAGTAACAATCATGTCTTAGCAAAGTTGAAACAAGAGCTCAATTTTTTTTTGCAAATAAAGTTCATGGAAATAAGGTTACCTGTTTCTTTTTCCAATCATGTGACTTTAGAACACTTAGTTTCCCTTTCAAGATAAAGGCACCCTTTAAGTTATTCATGTACCTGGTTGGGGTTTTCATACCCATGATAACACTCTTCACCTAGGCCTCTTCTACTTTTGTCAACACCCAAGGTGCCTTTGGTAAAATCACCTTACTGGAACAGGTTTGTTTTGGCTATAAGGGTCTTTTGGTTTTCACCAATTTCAAGTCCTCTTGTGATTTTTTGGACTATCTCTATCCCCAATCATATCTTCCCACAAAATTTTTGACACATTTTTGAATATATGCATTGGGTCCAACAAACATGTCACTTTATGATGCCTCCAATAAAGAAGAGCATAAAATATAGAAAGACATTGCATGCCAAGTGGATGTTTTGACTTTTGGATCATGTCAAAGTCGCTCCCAATCACGGGATCTGATGACTAGAGGAATAGGAGCTAGTTCAACCTCCCCAAAAGATGCATCGACTCGATATCGATGGTCCATAGGAAGAAACCACCTGTGCTTCTCATATACTATGAAAGATTTTTTGAGTATCGGCTACACAATCTATCTCCACAAAGGGACATGCGCAGTATCCAGAGAGTTGGAGACCTATTAAAATTATGGGACAAAATAAAATAGTATTGAGAAGTGAAAGAAGAACATCGCAAACCAAACAATCAAAAATTGATTTTGGTGAGTCGAGAGGAATATAGATTTCATACCTGAGCAATCATGCAATCTAGGATAATCATGCATGGTCCACATCAAAGTGCCTTTTACTTGAAAATGGCGTTGGACCAAAGGCTTTGAAATGCCATAAACTTGCATGCCATTCCATAAAATTTGTGACTCGTCTATCAAGGGGGCTAGATACACATCCATGTTCTTCACCTTGTGATTTCTTGGCATAATGAGTGCTAACATCAAATGCCCTTTCTTTACAGCTAGCCAAGGATGAATGCTGTAGATTGTGACTACTACTAGCCACGTTCACCATGGTGTGGATTGATGTCCAAATAGATTAACACCATCCATAGCCAATCCAAGATGCAAAAGCCAAGGCTTAAGACCAAACTTTGGCCACTCATTTTCTACGTGCCTCCAAGCCTTTCCATCCATAGGGATCCTTAAGGTTCCATCCATGGAGCTATTACAAGAATGCCAATCTAGAAGTCTAGCTAATGATCCACAATGGAATAGATGTGAGATGCATGTTAAGATGGGTATGTGTCACAGAATCTCTTGCATAATTTTTTGTCCTTGTGTGTTTTACCGATATTGAGATGCACCACATTGGGGAAAAGTTGTAGATTTCTTGTATGTTCCTCTTTAAAGGATGCAATCTTTAGGACATGCATGAATTGACTTGTAATCCATTCCTAATTATGTAAGCATTTTCTTTGCTTCCTTTCTTGAGTAGGGAATTGTTTTTCCTTTTGGAAGTAGTGTTCAAAGTAACCTAAGACATTGATCCATTCAATGAATTCAAAACATGAAATTGGAAGTACATGCAGTGAAATTGTACTTGAAGTACATCAAAACTCTTACCAAAATAGGGATGAAACACAAGTGTCCGACCATCCATAGGTTGCTTGTAAATTTAAGATCAAAAGAGCTGTAGCAAGATGATATTTTATTACCCCTTCATATAACATGGTGCTTGCTTCATGTCATAAGATTTCCTCTTCAGGACTCATGTTATCCTCCCCGATCTCTTCGACATCTTCATCTCTTTCATGTTGGGGTGAAGGAGCATCAAAGTAAGTGTTTATCATTTCTTGCATAATTTCATCCTCATTTAGTGCATCCTCCTCTTCAATGCTTGTATTTTGTTGCTCTTCTATCTCTTGATCCTCCCTTAAAGCACTTCAATATCCTTGGGTCAACATTGTCTCATGAGGACGATTATGCAATGCATGTGCTGTCAAACTTCCTTCCACTAGTTCAGCTCAATTTAGAGAATTAGTTGGGAGAGTTCACCAAACTATAGTACATGAAAAGAATTTAGATAGTTTGGTGAACTAGCCAATAAAGAAAGCTGTATATCATCATTGAACTCAACCTCAGGTAAAGGTTGGAAGCGACCAAATATCTTAATGTGTGTGATTGATTTGGTGTGTAGTCTCCTTATTTGTCCTTTGTATCATGCACAATCACACAATACCCATTCATAAATACTTGCTCTACTAGCCTCTTCTTCAGATTATGATGAGCTTGAAGACATTTATAGAGAGAACACTCGCCTATTACATCTCTATGTCATTACATATGAATGATCTTCGTACTAGCAAGATTGTGCAGTCTTTTTTTTGTGACCTCATGCCAGCTTTGCAGTCTGCTCTTCTCACGTCCCTGATTGATCACCCTGACTTGGTAGAGTGTAGGAGGCTTGCTGGTCTTGGTGCACGTAGAGATAGGGTTGTATGTAGCGAGGTCCTTAGCAGCGTTTGATGTTCCTATGCTTCTATTAAGCATAGGAACTCCAGTGATGCCTTGGCAGCACGTCGTGCTATTGTGGCTGCCATTAGTAGACCTCATATGATAGGCCATGTGCGTACCGCTTCATGTCTTCTTCAGATTGCACCGCGCACATCGCGAGCAGGCATGATTAGGAGGCAGAGTCTAGAGGATAGTGAGACTGATGCTCTTTGGGCTTCGAGTGGTCGTGCACCTCGGAGCGATCGATTGTTGGATGATTCCACTAGGTCCTTCATACAACAGTTTTGGGAGGAGCATTGCAGATCATCCCCGGTGTTCAAGAAGGCATTGCGGAAGAGGGTGTCACGCGGTGTGTACATTGAGCATGGTGCATGTTTTTTGGAGTGTACCCAGACTGAGTTGTACACTCAGTTTGTAGAGGTGCACCCGGAGTTCAGGATTGGGCAGAGGTCATTTGAGTGATGCAGGCCATGGTTTGTGCGATGCTCTCAGGAGCATGACACATGTTGTTGTCGCTACCATGTGGATTTTGGATTGATGTATGACGTATTCCGTTCCCTTGATGGTCATAGGGGAGTGGTTCCTACCAGCCCTCACGACTTCATTCATTCCATATTGTGTACACGAGATGGTGATGCTTTATTCCACTCCCTTGATTGTGTGGAAGGAAAGTGTACTTTGTGTGGTGACTTTGCTAGAGTGCCACGAGTTGCACTAGATACTTGTGATGTGCAGATGGTTCGTTGGCAGCAGTATGAGTACAGTACCTTGACATTAGATGGTAGTGCACAGTCGAAAGGTTGCAGCTTGTGGGGAAGGAGACACCACGTGTTGTATTCATTGACAATTTTCGAGGGAAGCTGTACCGCTACATACGCCACTCGCACATTGTGAAATGGGAGGATCGTCAGTTCCGTGCATGTTTGAGGACATTTCCTACAGGGGTGGTTGTCTCAGTGGTGGACTTTGCAGAGAATTATGCCTTTGCACCACAGCATGAGATCCAATCGGAGTATTATTTCTCCGAACAGGTGACGTGTGATTGAGTTATTGGTTTTTTTATGGCCTCATTATATTGAATTATTTCAATAGTCATATTTTTTTTCAATGCCATATTGTAGGTTGCTATATTTGTGCACATTAGCTACCGTCATGCACAGGCTCATGTGGATGGAATTAATAGCACCATGGGCTCACGCGTCATTGTGCGAGAGTATCACTTCTACATTAGTGATGATCGATCGCATGATGCCCATTTTGTGTAGCACTGCTTCACTTTGCATGATAGTTTCTTGAGGGATCATGGTGTCACATGGCAGCGGCGCTGGATCTGGTCAGACGGCTGTGGTGCATGGACATTGGGAGTCTTGATCGGTCTAGGCCTTTTGATTGTCGTTCAATATTTGGCACTCTTGATTTCCATTCCATCAGGAGCATAGGTGAGTCTCACCCCGTGATCTTTTCTCGACGGTTTGCATGTTTTTGCTCTGCATGCATTGATGATGATTGGGGAGGGTGCTCCATGATACCATGGGCGGGTACGGCAAGTGCTTTCTCCCTTCCAGCCTTGGGAGGAGGTACATGATGATCAGGATGCGGGATTCAGTTCCTTTAGAGATTATGACCAGCTTACAGATATGCTGCGTATTGGTGATATCTTCACAGTGATTGCTTCCGAGGGCAATGAGGAGGGTGTGGATTATTACTTGTTGCGATGCTCTATGGTAAAGAGTGCTGAATGAGGATACAGTGGATGGGCATGGGATGCACTTCAATGCTCATAGCATGATCATAGGTGGCTACTATTTTCAGCAGATACAGAGGCGTGGTTGCTATATTGAGTTCTAGGAGTACATGGCAGATCAGGAGGCATACATGTATTCTCATCTTGTTGTTGCGATCAAGATTACTTTGAGTCGTGTTCGCATTCGCAAGGCGACGTCCACTCCATGATGGCGCCTTGCAGTGGCAGATCACGAGAGCATACTTGCAACTATTGGCATGAGAGCTGATCTTGAGGAGTAGCACATTACATATCATATTTTTTGGGATCATCAGTTGATCAGATTGATTTTTATTGGGTATCACTAGTTGATTACACATTTTTGTATTCAATATGTATAGGCTCACTATGTGACCATACCATTGTAATTTCATGGACTCATATTTTGTATTTCACTATGATGGTTGTATATACGTTCATACACGTCATTGTATTAGATTCTATTTTATGCATGTTGTCCGTTGTCTTCTCAATGGGATTTGTTATGTTTGTAAAACAAAAAATTATTTATTAGTAGTAATGTTGTAATTGTGCTTTGTGCTTTAGGACATTTTAAAACGTGACTAAGAAAATCCGTGCACGTACTAACGAAATACGCGTGTGGACTTATCTGTTGGTCCCTACTAGCATGACTACATATGAAAAATGGTGCACGTACTAACAAAATATGCATGTGGACTTATCTGTTGGGGATGAAACTTCGCACGACTCTTAGGCCACCCTAGACATACATCCATGGAAGATTTGGTCTCCAACTGATTTGGTATGCACCACGTGGAAGGTATAATGCATACATTTTTTCAATCCCTACTAGCACGACTACGTATGAAAAATGGCGCACGTACTAACGAAATATGCATGTGGACTTATCTGTTGGGGATTAAACTTTGCACGGCTCTTAGGCTACCCTAGATGTACATCCATGCAAGATTTGGTCTCCAACTGATTTGGTGTGCGCCACGTGGAAGGTATAATACGTACATTTTTACAATCCCTACTAGCACGACTACGTATGAAAAATGGCGCACGTACTAATGAAATATGCATGTGGACTTATCTGTTGGGGATTAAACTTTGCACGGCTCTTAGGCTACCCTAGACGTACATCCACGCAAGATTTGGTCTCCAACTGATTTGGTATGTGCCACGTGGAAGATATAATGCGTACATTTTTACAATCCCTACTAGCACGACTACGTATGAAAAATGGCGCACGTACTAACGAAATATGCATGTGGACTTATCTGTTGGGGATTAAACTTTGCACAGCTCTTAGGCTACCCTAGATGTACATCCACGCAAGATTTGGTCTCCAACCGATTTGGTATGTGCCACATGGAAGGTACAATGCGTACATTTTTACAATCCCTACTAGCGCGACTACTTATGAAAAATGGCACACGTACTAACGAAATATGCGTGTGGACTTATCTGTCGGGGATTAAACTTAGCACAGCTCTTAGGCTACCCTAGACGTACATCCACGCAAGATTTGGTCTCCAACTAATTTGGTATGCACCACGTGGAAGGTATAATGCGTAGATTTTTAGAAATCCCTACAGCACGACTAAACCCTAAACCCTAAAAAACCCTAAATCCTAAACCCTAAAAAACCCTAAACCGTAAAACCTAAACCCTAAAAAACCCTAAATCCTGTTGGGGATGAAACTTCGCACGGATCTTAGGCTCTACCCTAGACGTACATCCATGCAAGATTTGGTCTCCAACTGATTTAGTATGTGCCACATGGAAGGTATAATGCGTACATTTTTGCAAGCACTCCCTACTAGTGATTGCGTATGAAAAATGGCGCAGGTACTAACCAAATACACATGTGGACTTATCTGTTGGGGATTAAACTTTGCACGGCTCTTAGACTACCCTAGACATACATCCATGCAAGATTTGGTCTCCAACTGATTTGGTATGCGCCACGTGGAAGTTATAATGCATACATCCATGCAAGATTTGGTCTCCAACTGATTTCGTATGTGCCACGTGGAAGGTATAATCCCTACTAGTGACTACGTATGAAAAAATGGCAAGCATTGATATATACGGAATTCAATATGATATTCAAAATGATAAAGTTCATAGCATGAGAGAGCTCTAGAAAGAGAGAGAGAGAGAGAGAGAGAGAGAGAGAGAGAGAGAGAGAGAGAGAGAGAGAGAGAGAGACATTATACTTGAACACCTTTTCAATGCTTAATGTTTACAATTATGACACACGGCATTATTTTTAAAATACCTTATGTATTAGATGTGTGAATTGAGATATCTAAAATTCAAAATCATACTCTTAATTTTAAATATGCACATGGGGATGAAACTTCGCACGGCTCTTAGGTTTAGTGTAATAATTGCAAGCATTGATATATACGAAATTCAATATGATATTCAAAATGATAAAGTTCATAGCACGAGAAAGAGAGAGAGAGAGAGAGAGAGAGAGAGAGAGAGAGAGAGAGAGACCTTATACTTGAACACTTTTTTAATGCTTAATGTTTACAATTACTTCACATGGCATTCTTTTTAAAATACCTTATGTATTAGATGTGTGAATTGAGATATTTGAAATTCAAAATCATACTCCTAATTTTAAATGTTTATGTTAGATTTGAACAAACTATAAACTGAGATAAACAAAGTAAGAAGAACATCATGAAAGTACAAAAATGCTCATACAACATAAAAGTAAGAACAATATCATGAAAGTACCAAAATGAATGTGTACATCATCATCATCATCATGCAGAAGTGCATCCCTAAACAAGAAATGTGTGAAGCCTAAACAATCATCCTGAATCAGAATCTGATAACTCCACATATGATCCTCTAGTCATCCTCTGACGTGGCTCCTGTATGACCCGCTGCCCAACCGTCCGCTGTGTACCCTCAGGCACGGATCAGATGGGCCAGCCTCATCTCCTGCATGAGATGGGCCAGCCTCATCCTGATGAAGAGGAGGGTATGCTGCACGAGCCACCGTTGCCATCTCTGCCTCCCTCGCCTCCTCTATGTATGCGCGTCTTAACTCCCAAAGTCATGCATCTGCGAATACTCGTGCCTCAAATCCAGTGTGAGTAATTGTCTCTACATGTAGAAGACGCTGGTCTCGGCCCCGCCCAAGCTGCTGCTCCACCCACTGCTGCAATGATGTAAGAAGCTCTGCCTCTCGCTCAATACGGCATGCCTCCTCTGCTTGTGCCTCATCACCTGGCATGAAATCACCATATGAGAAGCATCGCAGAACACACGCTGCAACCTCCTGCTGCAGCAAAGCTCTCTGTGCCTCCTCCCTGTAGTGCTCTGTCAAGACCATGCGGGCAAATGGATCAATGGCCTGACGATGACCAGGATACAGATCATCCATGCCTAGTCCTCTGTATGTGGCCACATCAATGTCAGCAAAGCATACAGGGCACAATGATCGTGCCACCATGTGGCGGGTCATGCAATGGAGATGTGCGATGTGGCCGCACCCTAGTCCAAACCACCCTACAGTGTCAAAATCCTAGTGGCAAAGGACGCAAGTGGCGGTAGGAAGCCTGGCTATGACTGGTGCATCTATGGGTGTCCTAGTTGGCACATCTACAGGAGGAGCGGGGTATAGGGCCAAGCTGGGGTCGATCCTATGGCGAGATGGATCACGACTAATATGTCTCAACTACAAAATATAGTGCTCCGCATGATGGTACGCTATGCGTGTCCGAATCCTCTGTTCCTCCAAATCTACCTCCAACAGTCGTACACGAGACTCCATATCCTGTCGCAATAGATGTGCTTGCAATGCAAACATGTCGCGTACATGGTGAGAATTAACCAAAAAACTTCAGTTCAAAACACGCAACAAAAAAATAAACTAAAATAATCAGAATAACTAACCTCGTCCCTAGACGGCCAACAATGCCTCCAACTCTGCAATCCGTGCATCTTAAGTCTCCGACTCGTGCTGTGGTGTAGATGTGGGAGGTGGTGTAGATGTGGGAGGTGGAATCGAAAGTGATCTCGATAGGGCAGAGACCATGTCGTGCAAGGATGATGCCACTGAATGAACATCCCCCCTAATCCGTCCTCCAACAGCTCACAATGCCGGTGCAGGGATGGTGTGCAACTCTAGTGCCTCGCGTCGACGCCGAACACCTACAGTCTGACGCTCCTGACGCCCCATCCTACCATATCCCGCTCCTGCTGATCCTGGACGGGTACTAAGGTAGTCTACCCGATGACCAAGCACAAACTCAGCGTATAGCTTCATGGCAAATGACCTGGCTATCTGACGATTGTGAGGAAATCGACCACCATTCACAGCGAGATATCTCGGATAAATGTGTGCTGCTATGACGGGGTGCCTACAACGTAAAATATGCAAGGGCAGCCGTGATCGTGGTCGCATCGCCTCATTGTGACCATCCCAAAACATATCCTCTAAGGCTTGCCTGTGAGGTGACTCACACTCAAACAACTCTCGAATGGCTCTCCAATCCAAGCCATGACCAGTGATCTCTGCCTCAGCCTGTGCCTGAAAGGTATCCACAACGTCCTCAACTGTGTCCGATCGACTCAGAGCCTCAATGAGTGAATCTAGACTCGCAACCAAGTGAGGGGGTGCCCTAGCATCCTGCAGTGCCCTCATCTCAGCTCTCAGAATCACTATCTGCATACGAATAGTGGTGCCAGAACCTGTGCGCTGGCTAGGCATGCACAAAAAAAACACATGGAAATTAATATTCTATTTGGGTAATGAAAATAATATTCTATTCAATATGACTTATAATCTATTTACGTAATGAAAACTATTTGTACGTACTCCTTGATGAGGTAGGATGTCGTTGGGATCATCCTATGCACCTACCGGTAGATGGGCCAAATGTGTGGCTATGCCTACAACAGTGCTATGTTGCAAATTCAATTCGTATTTACAATTATTTACAAGTTGTTTACTTTAGAAAGTCGGTTTCTTCAAGCTCATTCTCCTTGTCTATACTACCCACCCTTGCTGTAATTAATACCAAATAGCTTTTGTTCTAGATGCTCCCTCCATTTTTCGAGGCTCTAGACTACCATGGGCTCTACTAGCATGTCAAAGTATGTAGTCGAGGTGTATTTTTGGAAGAGAGATGTAAAGATACTGAGTGATAGAAAGAAAATGTTATGTACAATACATTATAATAAACTACAAGGAATAGATGCTAACTTGAAAGATATAACCCAAGGCAAGACCTGCATACTAGAATATTCCACATGAAGGTGGACAAATGCACCTCTCAATAATTGCAAGTGGAAGTCAAATTGCACCTCTAAACATATGCCAAACTAATGTAGAATAGCATCTTGAAATGTATAGAATATATAGGAAATGACAATATTTATAGGATAGAGATAGGTTATGGTCATTGAGATAACCCTAGTTATACTGCTTAACTTGGAGCATCTGTTGAATGATTGGTTGGCATGACTGGCTCCTTGCTAGTTGGGAATAGCTAGCCCTAAACAACTTTTTGACTAGGCCTTAACTAGATCATCTTGCTCTAGCTTATTAACTCAGCCTACTTACTCTACCTAAATTATGAAACAACTCTTAACCAACTATATAATCTATAATATTCCACATAAAGATAGATAAACGCACACCGCAATAATTTCTTTTTTTTAATAGATGATTTCTAAAAATAAAATTTAAACGTTATATTTAATTCAAAACTTCACTAATTTAAAAAATAACATGCAAACTACTTCAATCTCTTTTTTTCTTAATAGATGATTTAAAAAAACAAAATATATACTTTCTGACATTTAAATAAAAACTTCACTAACTTAAATAACATAAAAGCTACCTTAAACTCTTATTTTCTTTTTTTTTAAAAGATGATTTTTAAAACTAAAAATTTAAACATTTTTTTATTTAAATAAAAATAGCACCAATTTGAAAAATAACATAAAACCTACTTTAATCTCTCTTTTTTTAAAGAGATGATTTTAAAAAACAAAATATATACATTTTAAATAAAAAATTAGTAATTAAAAAAATTATTTAAAAAAACTTTAAAATGCATTTGAAATTTTGAAATATTTTATAATTAGATTACATATTCCTATAAACTAAAATAATATAAAAGCTACTTTAAACTCTTATTTTCTTTTTTTTAATAGATGATTTCTAAAAACAAAATTTAAACGTTATATTTAATTCAAAACTTCAGTAATTTATAAACTTCAGTTATATATTTTTTAAAGTAGATGATTTTAAAAAACAAACTATATACTTTTTGACATTTAAATAAAAGCCTCACTAACTTAAATAACTTAAATAACATAAAAGCTACCGTAAACTCTTATTTTCTTTTTTTTTTAAAGATGATTTTTAAAAATAAAATTTAAACGTTTTTTTATTTAAATAAAAATAGCACTAATTTAAAAAATAACTTTAATCTCTTTTTAAAAAAAGATGATTTTAAAAAATAAAATATATACATTTTCACATTTTAAATAAAAATAACGTAATTCTAAAAATAATTTAAAAAAACTTTAAAATGCATTTGAAATTTAGAAATATTTTATAATTATTCCTATAAACTAAAATTTAAATAAATTTTTGCAAAAAAAAAAAGCTACATAAAAAAAACCTTACCTGGAATCTCCCGCTCTGTCCATCTCCGTCGATCGTTCTCCATCGCTGTCGCACTTCCGTCGAGCTCCCGCAAATCCGTCGATTTTGATGAGGAGGAGCTCGATCGAGGTATGAAGAATGAGGGGGGTCCCTCTCTTTATATACGAAAATTTAGGGTTTCCCTACCTCGATCGAGGTATTTCACATGCCACATACATATCGATCCATCATACCTCGATCGAGGTATAGACATGCCACGATACCTCGATCAACGTATTTTACATGCCACATATACATCGCTCCATCATACCTCTATACCTCGATCGAGGTATTTGACATGCCCCATACACATCGGTCCATCTACCTCGATCGAGGTATGGACCTGCCACGATACCTCGATCGAGGTATGTCAGCTACCAACCGAATGCCACATACCTCGATCGACGTATTGGACATGCGGCCAAGTCATTGGTCCAACATACCTTGATCCAGGTATGTCAACTGCCTTGTCGGATGGCACATACCTCGATCAAGATATTTGACACGATCGAAGACATCTAACCACGAAACCTCGATCGAGATATGTGGACTTGCCACAATACTCGATCGAGGTATAGCTGGATTGCCACGATACCTCGAACGAGGTATAGGTGGCATGCCAGGAGATCTCGATCGAGGTATAGGCTCGGTTCGTTGAAAAAAGTCGAGGACCTCGATCGAGGTATTGGCTTGGCTCGGTTGTCCTCGTGTGTGATTTTCATTGGAGATAATACCTCGATCGAGGTATTGCAGACCGAAGCAAAACCTTTGTATTTTCACTCGAGCGGGTGTCACACTCATCGAAAGTGGTCCGGAAGTGGACACCCTTAGCTTGCTACCTCCCAGTAGTTCTTTACAACACTACCCCTCCCTTCTATAACACCTACCCTTGTCTTGAATCTAACAAATTCCTCCTTACTAGTTATCATACCTAGATTACTATTGCCATTACAATGTTGTAACACTTTGCTCCCCTGCTCCCACTTTGCCACCATAGTAGTACGCTGCCTCTCTTTGTGTATTTGCACCATGACAAACACCAACCCTAGGTTTGGTTGGTTGCTGTCTCTCCTGAAGGTCTCATATTGGGGTGAGTTACAAATCAATCATCTCTTGTATCCCATGCATATCTTCAAGAATGTGGGGCCTTATATTTGGGCACACTTGCTTGGTGACAAAGACACAAGGGGAGTGCAAGAAGACTTGCACGAGATGGGTAGGATGCATCACTTGTGGCCCCAAGTGCATGTGCATAGAACCTGAGAGCATGGTTCTACAACTCAGGAGGGTGGTTCAAGAACCCAAGAGAGTCCTCCTAGAATTGTTCTCCTAAAGGTACCATGGATCCTTTCCGAGGTAGAGGAGACAAGGGTCAAGGTGGACATTGCATCTTTTTAGCGACCAATGGGACACATGCATTGACTGAGGGGAGCGTTTACAAAGGGCAATAAGCTTAGTGGCCTCAAGTCCCATGATTGGCACAAGGTCTTACATGTATTATACATGTTAGCTTGAATGTTTAGTAGGGCTGAGATTGTCATTCTTTCATGTAACTTATATGAATGTGATACATTGTTATAGCTCCTTTCTTGCTTGGGTAGTTTATCCTCCCATTATAGTGAGATGATGCTTATCAAAAGATGTTAGAAAAGCTATCTACAAGATCATTGGCATTGTTAGGTATGCTTACTATCATATCATCTTCATTATATTTCATACATGATCAGTAGAAAGTATCCAGTCTTACGTGTGCACGTGGAATAGGTGGATCTTGAAAAAATAGATGTTTGTATCGAGCATCGAGAGGGCTAAGGTGGACTCCATTGAAGCTGTGTGTTTGCTTTGAGAAGCACTTTTCCTCAAGCATTTGATGACTTAGGTGCACTTGCTTGTACATGTCATTGATGAGGTTGCCATCGCAAGAACCTTCATAGTCATCATCAACTGGATGTTTTTCCTTGAACGGTATATGAAAACTTTCAAGGGATTTGAAAGGTAAAGATCTAGAATCGAAGCAAGCATGGTGGAGGGATGGCTTGTGCAAGAGTCATTAGTATACATCACAGAGTTTCTTGCATCCATGGATCCCAATATGCCACATGCTTGGAACATCAAGGATGATGATTGGTCGTTATGGAGGCTCCCCAAAGGTAAAGGGATTGAAAAAAAGATGATCAAAGAGCAAAGAGTGTCCTCAATAGTCCCAAGATGCAAAGATGGGTGGAGCTTGAGGTGTGCACTACTAAGAAACCTTATGTATCATGTACGTTCAAGGGGTATTTAAAAAACCTCTCAACTAAAAATTTTCCCCTGATAAAAACACCCCTCTTTATATATGAACTAAGTGAATTTTTCCTAAATTTGAATTAAAAAATTCCCTCTTGTTATTGTAATTCTGTTAAATTTTTTCAAAAAGTTAAAATACCCCTCCTTTTGAATGCATGTGGTACACTAAAATTTTGTGAGGTGAACTCCTCGAGGGGTGGAGAGATACAAAGAGACCAAAGCTAAAAGAATAAATGCGAGGATGATATATAAAGTTGAAGGGCACCATATCCACCGGACCTTGCTCTTCTCCCTAGACACATGTCACATGATTGGCTACAAGAAGCTCTTTATAAAGCCGAAGATGATGGAGAGGACATAACCAATCGAGAGCGAGAGCTTGCAGTCGGATGTATGTCACACGTAAGTTTCTTACCTTTCTACTTAATTTGGGTGTTTATGGTCACAATTGTGACAAAATGCATCCTCGTTGTTTTAATCATGTTTTTTTGTAGTATAAAAAGTACAGTGCATTACGATCACATGGACGACATTTTAGTGTGGAACGCATCGATTCAAGGAGAGTCACCTATGATTAATGGAATCATGGCTAACTTTGTACAAGATAGCCGAGCAAGTTCTTTTGACACCAATCTCTCTCTTTCTCTCTTTCTCCCTCTCTCTCCCTACTCTCTCCCTCCCTCAAGCAGCCACGGCCCCAGGAGACCCTCTTCTCTCTCTTAATCTCTCTCCCTCTCTCTCCTCTCTCTTTCTTTCCCTCCCTACTCTTCTCTCTCATTTAAGGATCCCCTCTTCTCTCTGTGAATCTCTCTCTCTCTCTCTCCCTCTCTCCTCTCTCTCTTTCTCTCCCTCCCTACTCCTCTCATTTCTCATTCTCTCTCTCATTTCTATTCTCTCTCTCCCTTTGGCGGCCACGGCCGCCAAGAGCCCCTCTTCTCTCTCTTAATTTCTCTCTTTCCCTCTCTCCTCTCTCTTTCTCTCCCTCCCTATTCTCTGTCATTTCTCAAATTTACAAACTCAAATATAAATAAGAAACTAATTTAAAAAGAATTGTAATGCCTTCTAAAAAACCCCCCTCCTCAAAAACTTTAACAATAAACTAATTGAAAAAGAATTGTAAGTAAAGAAAAAGAATTACAAGATGAATTTTAAGAAATAGAACTCAAAAACTTTAACAAGAAACTAATTGAAAAAGAATTGTAAGTAAAGAAAAAGAATTACAAGACAAATGAAAAATAAAGCAAGTACCTGGAAAAAGTGAAAAAAGTAAGGCTCCGCTTATCCTTTCTCTTCAGCTCTTGGTTGCTTCAATGAAATGAGGAGAGAGTGAGAATGAATGAATGGAAAGAAGAGTATATATAAGAAAAACTAGCCCACTCCTCCCACGCATAAATTTGAATTTTCAAAAAAGAGAGGGAAATTTAAATTCATTATAAATTTGAATTCAAATTTTTGTTCAACATTCTTCTTATACTTTCTTCTCGTACGTTCCTTTTGAATTCAAATTTGCGTTCAACATTCTTCTTGATACTTTCTTCTCGTAAGTCCCTTTCATTCTTCTCGTAAGTCAAATCTTATTTGTCGCTCTTGCTTGTGATAGTAAGTCAAACCTTATTTGAGCAAGAATCTTATTTGTCGCTCTTGCTCGTGATAGTTCTACTCTTAGTTGTAAGAATTCAAATTTGTGTTCAACATTCTTCTTGATACTTTCTTCTCGTAAGTCCCTTTCATTATTTTCCTAAGTCAAATTTTATTTGTCGCTCTTGTAAGAATTCGACCTCGCTCCCTCTACTTCCTCTACTCCCTCGCTTCTCTCTCCCTGACTCTCTCTCTCTCTCCCTCTACTCCCTCTACTCCCTCGCTTCTCTCTCCCTCACTCTCTCTCTCTCTCCCTCCCCTCCCTTCTCTCCCCTCTCTCTCCTTTCGCTCCCTCCTCTCCCCTCCCTCTCTCTCTCTCCCTCTCTCTCCCCTCCCTCCTCTCCCCTCTCTCTCCTTCCGGTCCCCTCCCTCCCCTTCCTCCCTCCCCTCCCCTCTCCCCCCTCCCTTGACCCCTCCATCCCCCCCACCCCCTCCCTCCCCTCGCCCCATGGAGGTCCTGACGGCCGCGCCAGAAACCCCCCCTCGCTCCCTCCCTCCCCCCTCCCTCCCTCCCTCGCCCCCGCCCCCCCTCCCCCTCCCTACCCGGCTCCCCTCCCCCCCTCCCCTCCCTCCCTCCCTCCCTTGACCCCGCCCCTGCTCCCCTCCCCCCCCTCCGCCCCCCCCTTCCCTACCCAGCTCCCCTCCCACCCCCTCCCCTCCCCCCCTCCTTGGGGGTCTAGCGGCCCCGGCCGCTAGAACCCCCCCACCCCGTCCCTCCCCTCCTCCCTCTAGGGGGTCCTGGCGGCCGCGGCCGCCAGACCCCCCCGCCCCCCTCCCTCCCCCACCCCCTCCCTCCCCTCCCCCCTCCAGGGGTCCTGGCGGCCATAGCCGCCAGACCCCCCCCGCCCCCTCCCTCCCTCGACTACAACCCCCCCCACACCCCCCACCCGCTCCCCCCTCCAGGGGGTCCTGGTGGCTGCGGTCGCTAGACCCCCCCGCCCCCTCCCTCCCTCGACCCCAACCTCCCCCCCACCCCCACCCTCCCCTCCCCCCTCCAGGGGTCCTGGCGGCCGCGGCCGCCAGACCCCCCCCCCGGCCCCCTCCCTCCCTCGACCCCAACCCCCCCCACCCCCTCCCCCCTCCAGGGGATCCTGGCGGCCGCGGCTGCCAGACCCCCCGCCCTGCCCCCCCCGTCCCTCCCTCCCTCCCTCGACCCCAACCCCCCCCACCCCCTCCCTCCCCTCCCCTCCCCCCTCCCTCCAGGGGATCTGGCAACCGCGGCTGCCAGACCCCCCCCCGCCCCCTCCCTCCCTCGACCCCGCCCCCGCCCCCCTCCCCCCCCCCTTCCCTACCCGACTCCCCTCCCCCCCCCTTCCCCTCCCCTCCCCCCCTCCTTGGGGGTCTGGCGGCTGCGGCCGCTAGAACCCCACCCCCACCCCGTCCCTCCCCTCGCCCCTCCAGGGGGTGTTGGCGGCCGCGGCCGCCAGACCCCCTCCCCCCCCCTCCCTCCCTCGACCCCAACCCCCCCCCACCCCCTCCCTCCCCTCCCCCCTCTAGGGGTCCTGGCGGCCGCGGCCGCCAGACCCCCCCCCTCCCTCCCTCGACTCCAACCCCCCCTCCTCCCCTCCTGGTGAACTTCTCTCTCTCCTCTCTCTTCAAATTTTAAAAAAAAAATCTAGATAAAGAATTAATCAAAAAAATTTGCAAGTACCTGGAAAAAGTTTGTAAGTTTGCTCTTTCTTGCTTTCTTGCTCTTCCTTCCTTGCTTTCTTGCTTCAATGAATGAAATGAGGGGAGAATGAATGAAGAAGGAAGACTATTGGCTTTCCATTCCTCCCCTCTCTCCTATTGGCTTTTCATTTATCCCCTCTCCCATTGGCTCCCATTACTCCCCCTCTCCCATTGGACCCCCATCCCTCATCCCAATCTTCCATTAGCCCTCCCCCCATCCATTTCTTCTTCCTCCCCCATTGCCACCACTCCCATCCCACATTTCCACCACGTCCCATACTCCTCCCATTTCCCAAAATCCCATATTTCCCCATCTCACCCTCCTCTTTTTCATCCCCTATTAACTCCCCTCACTCATTTCACTCCCTTATTATCCTACTCCCCTATTACCTTCCCCTCTCCCATTCCATTCTTCCCTCCCCACTCTCACTTCCACTTCCCATTACTCACTTGCCATTTGAAAACTATTAATATATTATTATACTATTTTTTATACTTATTATCATACACCCCTATTACTTCCCTCTCCCATTCCACTCCTCCCTCCTCACTCCCACTTCCACTTCCCATTACTCACTTGCTATACACATTTGCAAACTAATAATATATTATTATATGATTTCTAATACTATTTGCAAACTTACATGTGGGCAAAATCACAGGTGTCAAAGCGATCCTATTGTGGTCATACAACAACTGTGCTTTTATTCAAGGGTGGATTCATCCTCATCAACAAGCTTATTTACTCAAGGTATGAAGTGCATAATTTGTGCACTAGGTGTTTACTTTGTTGTATCAAAATTGTTTGCCACACACACACACATACACACATACCGAGAATTTTCTAATATTATCGCATCTACATGTCTCCGATGGGCACAAAACTTTGTACACGCCTCAACCTAGGTCGTATTGACTTGCATACAAAGTGGTGCACCCATCCCATAAGTACTTGTTCGGATAACACACATCCAAACGTATTTTATGACGCTTGTGCATAACACTAGGAACAAAATGGTGTATAATGTGCGATCGACTATGCAAAGCATATCCAATGGACATAAGACTTTGCACGTTCCTCAACCTAGGCAGTATTGACTTGTGTGCAAAGTGGCATCCCCATCCGATAAGTACTTGTTTGAAAAATACACCTAGGATCGTGTTTGAAAAATACACCAAGGCCAAAAATGGTATTTAATACTCAATCTACCATGTAAAGCATATCCGATGGGCACAATACTTTGCACATGCCTCAAAAGCGATGGTATGGTATTCCATGCAAAGTGGAACGCCCATTCAATAAGTACTTGGTATGATAATATATCTATTAAGAGCGTGTTCTTTGACGGATGTGCATAACACTAGGGGGAAAATGGTGTATAATGTGTGATCCCCCATGCAAAGCATAACCGATAGACACAATACTGTGCACGCACATCAATCTAGTTGAAATTGACTTTCTTGCAAAGTGTCTCCCCCATCTGAGAAGTACTTTTTAGAATATCACACCTAGGACCATGTTTTTTATTGGTTGTTGTCCATGACACTAAGGCAAAAACGCTGATTTATGCTTAATCGACAATGAAACGCATATCCGATCATCACAATACTTTGCACACATCTCAACCTAGGTATTATTGACTTACATGCAAAGTGGCGTGCCCATCCCATAAGTACTTAGTCGAATAACACATCTAGGACCGCATTTTTTAACGGTTGTGCATGACACTAAGGCCAAAACAGTGTTTAATGCTTGTTCGACAATGCAAAGCATATCCGATGGGCACAATACTTTGCATGAGTCTCAAAAATTGTGGTATTGCATTGCATGCAAAGTGGTACACCCATTTGATAAGCACTTGGTCGGATAACAGACCTAAAAGCGTGTTTTTTAATGGTTGTGCATGACATTGAGGCAAAAACGGAGTTTAATACGTGATATATCATGCAAAGTACATCCGATGGGCACAATACTTTCAACCCACCTCAACCTAGGTGTTATTGAGTTGCATGAAAAGTGGCGTGTCGGTTAGATAAGTACTTGATCTGATACCACACCTAGGACTGTGTTTTTTTACAAATGTGCTTGACACTAAGGCAAAAACGGTGTTTTATGCTTTATCAATAATGCAAAGCATATCCGATGGGCACAATACTTTGCACACACCTTCAACTAGGTGGAATTGACTTACATGCAAAGTGGCACGCCCATCCCATAAGTGCTTGATCAGATAATATACCTAGCAGCGTGTTTTTTTATGGATGTACATGACACTAGAGCAAAAATAGTATTTAATGCTCGATCGACCATGCAAAGGATATCCGATGGGCACAACACTTTTCCTACACCGCAACCTAGGTGGTATTGAAATGTTCTCAAAGAGGCACACCCATCTGATAAGTACTTGGTCAGATAACACACCTAAGGGAGTGTTTTTTTGCGGATGTGCATATCACTAGGGAAAAAACGGTGTATAATGCGTGATCGACCATGCAAAGCATATCCGATGGTGACAATACTTTGCATGCACCTCAACGTAGTTGAAATGGACTTGCGTACAAAGTGGATCCCCCATGTGATAAGTACTTGTTTGATTAACACACCTAGGACTGTGTTTTTTCATGGTTGTGCATGACACTAAGGCAAAAACGTTTTTTTATGCTTGATTGACAATGCAAAGCATATCCGATGGGCACAATACTTTGCACACACCTTTAACTAGGTGGAATTGACTTACATGCAAAGTGGCACTCCCATACCATAAGTTCTGGATTGGATAACATACCTAGTAGCATGTTTTTTTACGGATGTGCATGACACTAGAGCAAAAATAGTATTTAATGCTCGATCGACCATGCAAAGGATATTTGATGAGCACAAAACCTTTTTTACACCTCAACCTAGTTGGTATTGAAATGTTCTCAAAGAGGCACACCCTTCCGATAAGTACTTGGTCAGATAACACACCTAAGGGCGTGTTTTTTTGCGGATGTGCATATCACTAGAGAAAAAATGGTGTATAATGCATGATCGACCATGCAAAGCATATCCGATGGTAACAATACTTTGCACGCACCTCAACCTAGTTGAAACGGACCTGCGTACAAAGTGGAGCCCCCATCCGATAGGTACTTGTTTGAATAACACACCTGCGGCCGTGTTTTTATATGGTTGTGCATGACATTAAGGCAAAAACGGTGTTTTATGCTTGATCGACAATGCAAAGCATATCCTATGGGCACAATACCTTGCACACACCTTCAACTAGGTGGAATTGACTTACATGCAAAGTGGCACACCCATCCCATAAGTACTTGATCGAATAACACACCTAGCAACGTGTTTTTTTACGGATGTGCATGACACTAGAGCAAAAATAGTATTTAATGCTCGATCGACCATGCAAAGGATATCCGATGGGCACAACACTTTTCGTACACCTCAACCTAGGTGGTATTGAAATGTTCTCAAAGAGGCACACCCATCTGATAAGTACTTGGTCAGATAACATACCTAAGGGCATGTTTTTTTGTGGATGTGCATATCACTACGGGAAAAACGTTGTATAATGTGTAATCGACCATGCAGAGCATATGCGATGGTGACAATACTTTGCACGCATCTCAACCTAGTTGAAACAGACTTGTGTGCAAACTAGAGCCCGCATCCGATAAGTACTTGTTTGATTAACACACTTAGGACCGTGTTTTTTCATGGTTGTGCATGACACTAAGCCAAAAATGGTGTTTTATGCTTGATCGACAATGCAAAGCATATCCGATGGGCACAATACTTTTCACACACCTTCAACTATGTGAAATTGACTTACATGCAAAGTGGCATTCCCATTGCATAAGTACTTGATCGGATAAGACACCTAGCAGCATGTTTTTTTACGGATGTGCATGACACTAAGCCAAAAATGGTATTTAATGCTGGATCGACCATGCAAAGCATATCCAATGGGCACAATACTTTTCCTACACCTTAACCTAGGTGGTATTGAAATGTTCACAAAGAGGCACACCCATCCGATAAGTACTTGGTCAGATAACATATCTAAGGGCGTGTTTTTTTGCAGATGTGCATATCACTACGGGAAAAACGTTGTATAATGTGTAATCGACCATGCAGAGCATATCTGATGGTGACAATACTTTGCACGCATCTCAACCTAGTTGAAACTGAGTTGCGTGCAAAGTCGAGCCCCCATCCAATAAGTACTTGTTTGATTAACACACTTAGGACGTGTTTTTTCATGGTTCTACATGACACTAAGCCAAAAACGGTGTTTTATGCTTGATCGACAATGCAAAGCATATCCGATGGGCACAATACTTTGCACACACCTTCAACTAGGTGGAATTGACTTACATACAAAGTGGCACACCCATCCCATAAGTGCTTGATCGGATAACATACCTAGTAGCGTGTTTTTTTACGGATGTGCATGACACTAGAGCAAAAATAGTATTTAATGCTCGATCGACCATGCAAAGGATATCCAATGGGTACAATACTTTTCGTACACCGCAACCTATCTGGTATTGAAATGTTCTCAAAGAGGCACTCCCATCCGATAAGTACTTGATCGGATAACATACCTAGCAGCGTGTTTTTTTTACGGATGTGCATGACACTAGAGCAGAAATAGTATTTAATGCTCGATCGGCCATGCAAAGGATATCCGCCGATGGGCACAACACTTTTTGTACGCCTCAACCTAGGTGGTATTGAAATGTTCTCAAAAAGGCACACCCATCCGATAAGTACTTGGTCAGATAACACACCTAAGGTCGTTTTTTTTTAAAGATGTGCATATCACTAGAGAAAAATGGTGTATAATGCGTGATCGACCATGCAAAGCATATCCGATGGTGACAATACTTTGCATGCACCTCAAGGTAGTTCAAAAAGACTTGCGTGCAAAGTGGAGCCCCCATCCGATAAGTACTTCTTTGAATAACACACCTAGGACCGTGTTTTTTCATGGTTGTCCATGACACTAAGGCAAAAACGGTGTTTTATGCTTGATCGACAATGCAAAGCATATCCGGTGGGCACAATACTTTGCACACACCTTCAACTAGGTGGAATCGACTTACATGCAAAGTGGCACGTCCATCCCATAAGTGCTTGATCGGATAACATAACTAGCAGCGTGTTTTTTTACGGATGTGCATGACACGAGAAAAAATAGTATTTAATGCTCGATCGACCATGCAAAGGATATCCGATGGGCACAAAACTTTTCGTACATCTCAACCTAGGTGGTATTGAAATGTTCTCAAAGAGGCACACCCATCCGATAAGTACTTGGTCAGATAACACCCCTAAGGGCGTATTTTTTTACGGATGTCCATATCACGAGGGAAAAAATGGCGTATAATGCGTGATCGACCATGCAAAGCATATCCGATGGTGACAATACTTTGCACGTACCTCAAGGTAGTTGAAAAGGATTTGCGTGAAAAGTGGAGCCCCCATCCAATAAGTACTTGTTTGAATAACACACCTACGGCCGTGTTTTTATATGGTTGTGCATGACACTAAGGCAAAAACGGTGTTTTATGCTTGATCGACAATGCAAAGCATATCCGATGGGCACAATACTTTGCACACACCTTCAACTAGTTGGAATTGACTTACATGCAAAGTGGCATTCCCATCGCATACGTACTTGATTGGATAACACACCTAGCAGCGTGTTTTTTAACGGGTGTGCATGACACTAAGGCAAAAATGGTATTTAATGCTCGATCGACGATGCAAAGGATATCCGATGGGCAAAATACTTTTCCTACACCTTAGCCTAGGTGGTATTGAAATGTTCTGAAAGAGGCATACCATCCGATAAATACTTGGTCAGATAACATACCTAAGGGCATGTTTTTTTGCGGATGTGCATATCACTACGGGAAAAATGTTGTACAATGCGTAATTGACCATATAGAGCATATCCGATGGTGACAATACTTTGCACGCATCTCAACCTACTTGAAACAAAATTGTGTGCAAAGTGGAGCCCCCATCCGATAAGTACTTGTTTGATTAACACACTTAGGACCGTGTTTTTTCATGGTTCTGCATGACAATAAGCCAAAAACGGTATTTTATGCTTGATCGACAATGCAAAGCATATCCGATGGGCACAATACTTTGCACACACCTTCAACTAGGTAGAATTGACTTACATGCAAAGTGGCACACCCATCCCATAAGTGCTTGATTGGATAACATACCTAGCAGCGTGTTTTTTTTATGGATGTGCATGACACTAGAGCAAAAATAGTATTTAATGCTCGATCGACCATGCAAAGGATATCTGATGGGCATAATACTTTTCCTACACTGCAACCTAGGTGGTATTAAAATGTTCTCAAAGAGGCACACCCATCCGATAAGTACTTGGTCAGATACTAAGGGCGTGTTTTTTTGCGGATGTGCATATCACTAGAGAAAAATGGTGTATACTGCGTGATCGACCATGCAAAGCATATCCGATGGTGACAATACTTTGCACACACCTCAACGTAGTTAAAAAGGACTTGCATGGAAAGTGGAGCCCCCATCCGATAAGTACTTGTTTGAATAACACACCTAGGACCTTGTTTTCTCATGGTTGTGCATGACACTAAGGCAAAAACGGTGTTTTATGCTTGATCGACAATGCAAAGAATATCCAGTGGGCACAATACCTTTCACACAAGTCATATCCGATGGTGACAATACTTTGCACGCACCTCAAGGTAGTTGAAAGGGACTTGCGTGCAAAGTAGAGCCCCCATCCAATAAGTACCTGTTTGATTAACATACCTAGGACCGTGTTTTTTCATGGTTGTGCATGACACTAAGGCAAAAACGTTGTTTTATGCTTGATCAACAATGCAAAGCATATCCAATGGGCACAATACCTTTCACACCCCTTCAACTAGATGGAATTGACTTACATGCAAAATGGCACACCCATCCCATAAGTACTTAATCAAATAACACACCTAGCAGCGTGTTTTTTTACGGATGTGCATGACACTAAGGCAAAAATAGTATTTAATGCTCGATCGACCATGCAAAGGATATTCGATGGGCACAATGCTTTTCCTACACCACAACCTAGGTGGTATTGAAATGTTCTCAAAGAGGCACACCCATCCGATAAGTACTTGGTCAGATAACATACCTAAGGGCGTGTTTTTTTGTGGATATGCATATCACTACGGGAAAAACGTTGTATAATGCGTACTTAACCATGCAGAGCATATCCGATGGTGACAATACTTTGCACGCATCTCAACCTAATTGAAACGGAGTTGCGTGCAAACTGGAGCCCCGATCCGATAAGTACTTGTTTGATTAACACACTTAGGACCGTGTTTTTTCATGGTTGTGCATGACACTAAGGCAAAAACGGTGTTTTATGCTTGATCGACAATGCAAGCATATCCGATGGGCACAATACTTTGCACACACCTTCAACTAGGTGGAATTGACTTACATGCAAAGTGGCACACCCATCCCATAAGTGCTTGATCGGATAACATACCTAGCAACGTGTTTTTTTTATGGATGTGGATGACACTAGAGCAAAAATAGTATTTAATGCTCGATCGACCATGCAAAGGATATCCGATGGGCACAATACTTTTCCTAGACTGCAACCTAGGTGGTATTGAATTGTTATCAAAGAGGCATACCCATCCGATAAGTACATGGTCAGTTAACACACCTAAGGGCGTGTTTTTTTGTGGATGTGCATATCACTAGGGAGAAAACGGTGTATAATGCATGATCGACCATGCAAATCATATCCGATGGTGACAATACTTTGCACACACCTCAACCTAGTTGAAACGGACTTGCGTTCAAAGTGGAGCCCCCATCCAATAAGTACTTGTTTGATTAACATACCTAGGACCGTGTTTTTTCATGGTTGTGCATAACACTAAGGCAAAAACGTTGTTTTATGCTTGATCGACAATGAAAAGCATATCCAATGGGCACAATACCTTGCACATACCTTCAACTAGGTGGAATTGACTTACATGCAAAGTGGCACATCCATCCCATAAGTACTTGATCGGATAACACAGCTAGCAGCGTGTTTTTTTACAGATGTGCATGACACTAAGACAGAAATAGTATTTAATGCTCGATCGACCATGCAAAGGATATTCGATGGGCACAATACATTTCCTACACTGCATCCTATGTGGTATTGAAATGTTCTCAAAGAGGCACACCCATCCGATAAGTACTTGGTCAAATAACATACCTAAGGGCGTGTTTTTCTGCGGATGTGCATCACTATGGGAAAAACGTTGTATAATGCATAATCGACCATGCACAGCATATCCGATGGTGACAATACTTTGCACGCATCTCAAACTAGTTGAAACGGACTTGCATGCAAGTTGGAGCCCCCATCCGATAAGTACTTGTTTGATTAACACACTTAGGACCGTGTTTTTTCATGGTTGTGCATGACACTAAGGCAAAAACGGTGTTTTATGCTTGATCGACAATGCAAGCGATGGGCACAATACTTTGCACACACCTTCAACTAGGTGGAATTGACTTACATGCAAAGTGGCACACCCATCCCATAAGTGCTTGATCAGATAACATACCTAGCAGCGAGTTTTTTTTATGGATGTGCATGACACTAGAGCAAAAATAGTATTTAATGCTCGATCGACCATGCAAAGGATATCCGATGGGCACAATACTTTTCCTAGACTGCAACTTGGGTGGTATTGAATTGTTCTCAAAGAGGCACACCCATCCGATAAGTACTTGGTCAGATAACACACCTAAGGGCGTGTTTTTTTGCGGATGTGCATATCACTAGGGAAAAAATGGTGTATAATGCGTGATCGACCATGCAAAGCATATCCGATGGTGACAATACTTTTCACGTAGCTCAACGTAGTTAAAACAGACTTGTGTGCAAAGTGCAGCCCTCATCGGATAAGTACTTGTTTGATTAACACACCTAGGACCGTGTTTTTTCATGGTTGTGCATGACACTAAGGTAAAAACGGTGTTTTATGCTTGATCGACAATGGAAAGCATATCTGATGGGCACAATACTTTGCACACACCTTCAACTAGGTGGAATTGACTTACATGCAAAGTAGCACTCCCATCCCATAAGTGCTTGATCATATACCATACCTAGCAGCGTGTTTTTTTATGGATGTGCATGATACTAGAGCAAAAATAGTATTTAATGCTCGATCGACCATGCAAAGGATATCCGATGGGCACAACACTTTTCGTACGCCTCAACCTAGGTGGTATTGAATTTTTCTCAAAGAGTCACACCCATCCCCGATAAGTACTTGGTCAGATAACACACCTAAGGGCGTGTTTTTTTGCGGATGTGCATATCACTAGTGAAAAAATGGTGTATAATGCGTGATCGACCCTGCAAAGCATATCCGATGGTGATAATACTTTGCACGCACCTGAACGTAGTTGAAATAGACTTGTGTGCAAAGTGGAGCCCCCATCCGATAAGTACTTGTTTGAATAACACACCTAGGACCTTGTTTTTTCATGGTTGTGCATGACACTAAGGCAAAAACGGTGTTTTATGCTTGATCGACAATGGAAAGCATATCCAGTGGGCACAATACTTTGCACACACCTTCAACTAGGTGTAATTGACTTACATGCAAAGTGGCACGCCCATCCCATAAGTGCTTGATCAGATAACATACCTAGCAGCGTGTTTTTTTACGGATGTGCATGACACTAGAGCAAAAATAGTATTTAATGCTCGATCGACCATGCAAAGGATATCCGATGGGCACAACACTTTTTGTACACCTCAACCTAGGTGGTATTGAAATGTTCTCAAAGAGGCACACCCATCCGATAAGTACTTGGTTAGATAACACACCTAAGGGCGTGTTTTTTTGCGGATGTCCACATCACTAGGGAAAAAATGGTGTATAATGCATTCACGATCACCATGGAAAGCATATCCAATGGTGAAAATACTTTGCATGCACCTGAACGTAGGTTAAATAGACTTGCGTGCAAAGTGGATCCCCCATCCGATAAGTACTTGTTTGAATAACACACCTACGGCCGTATTTTTATATGGTTGTGCATGACACTAAGGCAAAAACGGTGTTTTATCCTTGATCGACAATGCAAAGCATATCTGATGGGCACAATACTTTCCACACACCTTCAACTAGTTGGAATTGACTTACATGCAAAGTGGCATTCCCATCGCATAAGTACTTGATCAGATAACACACCTAGCAGCATGTTTTTTTACAGATGTGCATGACACTAAGGGAAAAATGGTATTTAATGCTCGATCGACGATGCAAAGGATATCCGATGGGCAAAATACTTTTCCTACACGTTAACATAGGTGGTATTGAAATGTTCTCAAAGAGGCACACCCATCCGATAAGTACTTGGTCAGATAACATACCTAAGGGCATGTTTTTTTGCGGATGTGCATATCACTACTGGAAAAACGGTGTATAATGCGTAATCGACCATATAGAGTGTATCCGATGGTGACAATACTTTGCACACATCTCAACCTAGTTGAAATAGACTTGCGTGCAAAGTGGAGCCCCCATCCGATAACTACTTGTTTGATTAACACACTTAGGACCGTGTTTTTTCATGGTTCTGCATGACACTAAGCCAGAAACGGTATTTTATGCTTGATCGGCAATGAAAAGCATATCCGATGGGCACAATACTTTGCACACACCTTCAACTAGGTATAATTGACTTACATGCAAAGTGGCACACCCAGCCCATAAGTGCTTGATCGGATAACATACCTAGCAATGTGTTTGTTTAACGGATGTGCATGACACTAGAGCAAAAATAGTATTTATTGCTCGATCGACCATGAAAAGGATATCCAATGGGCACAATACTTTTCCTACACTGCAACCTAGGTGGTATTAAAATGTTCTCAAAGAGGCACACCCCTCCGATAAGTACTTGGTCAGTTAACACACCTAAGGGCATGTTTTTTTGTGCATATCACTAGGGAAAAAATGGTGTATAATGCGTGATCGACGATGCAAATCATATCCGATGGTGACAATACTTTGCATGCACCTCAACGTAGTTGAAACGGACTTGTGTGCAAAGTGGAGCCCCCATCCAATAAGTACCTGTTTGATTAACATACCTAGGACCGTGTTTTTTCATGGTTGTGCATGACACTAAGGCAAAAACGTTGTTTTATGCTTGATCAACAATGCAAAGCATATCCAATGGGCACAATACCTTTCACACACCTTCAACTAGGTGGAATTAACTTACATGCAAAGTGGCACACCCATCCCATAAGTACTTGATTGGATAACACACCTAGGAGCGTGTTTTTTTACGGATGTGCATGACACTAAGGCAAAAATAGTATTTAATGCTCGATCGACCATGCAAAGGATATTCGATGGGCACAATGCTTTTCCTACACCGCAACCTAGGTGGTATGCAAATGTTCTCAAAGAGGCACACCCATCCGATAAGTACTTGGTCAGATAACATACCTAAGGGCGTGTTTTTTTACGGATGTGCATATCACTACGGGAGAAACGTTGTATAATGCGAACTTGACCATGCAGAGCATATCCGATGGTGACAATACTTTGCACGCATCTCAACCTAAATGAAACGGACTTGCATGCGAAGTGGAGCCCCCATCCGATAAGTACTTGTTTGATTAACACACTTACGACCGTGTTTCTTCATGGCTCTGCATGACACTAAGCCAAAAACGGTGTTTTATGCTTGAGCGGCAATGCAAAGCATATCCGATGGGCACAATACTTTGCACACACCTTCAACTAGGTGGATTTGACTTACATGCAAAGTGGCACACCCATTTGGGATCGGATAACATACCTAGCAGCATGTTTTTTTAATGGATGTGCATGACACTAGAGCAAAAATAGTATTTAATGCTCCATGCACCATGCAAAGGATATCCGATGGGCACAATACTTTTCCTACACTGCAACCTAGGTGGTATTGAAATGTCCTCAAAGAGGCACACCCATCAGATTCATACTTGGTCAGTTTACACACATAAGGGCGTGTTTTTTTGCAGATGTGCATATCACTAGGGAAAAAACGGTGTATAATGCGTGATCGACCATGCAAATCATATCCGATGGTGACAATAATTTGCACGCACTTGAACATAGTTGAAAGAGACGTGCGTACAAAGTGGAGCCCCCATCCAATAAGTACTTGTTTGATTAACACACCTAGGACCGTGTTTTTTCCTGGTTATGCATGACACTAAGGCAAAAACGTTGTTTTATGCTTGATCGACAATGCAAAGAATATCCGATGGGCACAATACTTTTCACAAACCTTTAACTAGGTGGAATTGAATTACATGCAAAGTGGCACACCCATCCCATAAGTTCTTGATCGGATAACATACCTAGCAGCGTGTTTTTTTATGGATGTAAATGACACGAGCAAAAATAGTATTTAATGCTGGATCGACCATGCAAAGGATATCCGATGGGCACAATACTTTTCTTGCATCACAACCTAGGTGGTATTGAAATGTTCTCAAAGAGGCACACCCATCCGATAAGTACTTGGTCAGATAACACACCTAAGGGCGTGTTTTTTTGCGGATGTGCATATCACTAGGGAAAAAACGGTGTATAATGCGTGATTGACCATGCAAAACATATCCGATGGTGACAATATTTTGAACTCACCTCAACATAGGTGAAAGGGACTTGCGTGCAAAGTGGATCCCCCATCCGATAAGTACTTGTTTGATTAACACACCTAGGACCGTGTTTTTTCATGGTTGTGCATGACACTAAGGCAAAAACGGTGTTTTATGCTTGATCGATAATGCAAAGCATATCCAATGGGCACAATACTTTGCACACACCTTCAACTAGGTGGAATTGACTTACATGCAAAGTAGCACTCCCATCCCATAAGTGCTTGATCAGATAACATACCTAGCAGCATGTTTTTTTACGGATGTGCATGACACTAGAGCAAAAATAGTATTTAATGCTCGAGCGACCATGCAAAGGATATCCGATGGGCACAATACTTTTCGTATGCCTCAACCTAGGTGGTATTGAATTGTTCTCAAAGAGGCACACCCATCCGATAAGTACTTGGTCAGATACTAAGGGCGTGTTTTTTTGCGGATGTGCATATCACTAGAGAAAAATGGTGTATACTGCGTGATCGACCATGCAAAGCATATCCGATGGTGACAATACTTTGCACACACCTCAACGTAGTTAAAAAGGACTTGCATGCAAAGTGGAGCCCCCATCCGATAAGTACTTGTTTGAATAACACACCTAGGACCTTGTTTTCTCGTGGTTGTGCATGACACTAAGGCAAAAACGGTGTTTTATGCTTGATCGACAATGCAAAGCATATCCAGTGGGCACAATACTTTGCACACACCTTCAACTAGGTGTAATTGACTTACATGCTAAGTGGCACACCCATCCCATAAGTGCTTGATTGGATAACATACCTAGCAGCGTGTTTTTTTACGGATGTGCATGACACTAGAGCAAAAATAGTATTTAATGCTCGATCGACCATGCAAAGGATATCCGATGGGCACAACACTTTTCGTACGTCTCAACCTAGGTGGTATTGAAATGTGCTCAAAGAGGCACACCCATCCGATAAGTACTTGGTCAGATAACACACCTAAGGGCGTGTTTTTTTGCGGATGTCCATATCACTAGGGAAAAAATGGTGTATAATGCATGATCATCACCATGCACAGCATATCCGATGGTGACAATACTTTGCACGCACCTGAACATAGTTGAAATGGACTTGCGTGCAAAGTGGAGCCCCCATCCGATAAGTACTTGTTTGAATAACACACCTACGGCCGTGTTTTTATATGGTTGTGCATGACACTAAGGCAAAAACAGTTTATGCTTGATCGACAATGCAAACCATATCTCATGGGCACAATACTTTGCACACACCTTCAACTAGGTGGAATTGACTTACATGCAAAGTGGCATTTCCATCGCATAAGTGTTTGATCGGATAACACACCTAGCAGTGTGTTTTTTTACGGATGTGCATGACACTAAGGCACAAATGGTATTTAATGCTCGACCGACCATGCAAAGCATACCCGATGGGCACAATAATTTTCATACACCTTAACCTAGGTGGTATTGAAATGTTCTCAAAGAGGCACACCCATCCGATAAGTACTTGGTCAGATAACATACCTAAGGGCATGTTTTTTTGCGGATGTGCATATCACTACGGGAAAAACGTTGTATAATGCGTAATCGACCATGCAGAGCATATCCGATGGTGACAATACTTTGCATGCATCTCAACCTAGTTGAAACGGACTTGCATGCAAAGTGGAGCCCCCATCCGATAAGTACTTGTTTGATTAACACACTTACGACCGTGTTTTTTCATGGCTCTGCATGACACTAAGCCAAAAACGGTGTTTTATGCTTGAGCGGCAATGCAAAGCATATCCGATGGACACAATACTTTGTAAACTTTTTCAAATAGGTGGAATTGAATTACATGCAAAGTGGCACACCCATCCCATAAGTGCTTGATCGGATAACATACCTAGCAGCATGTTTTTTTAACGGATGTGCATGACACTAGAGCAAAAATAGTATTTAATGCTCCATGAACCATGCAAAGGATATCCGATGGGCACAATACTTTTCCTAAACCACAACTTAGGTGGTATTGAAATGTTCTCAAAGAGGCACACCCATCCGATAAGTACTTGGTCAGTTAACACACCTAAGGGTGTGTTTTTTTGCGGACGTGCATATCACTAGGGGAAAAACGGTGTATAATGCGTGATCGACCATGCAAATCATATCCGATGGTGACAATACTTTGCATGCACCTCAATATAGTTCAAACGGACTTGCGTGCAAAGTGGAGCCCCCATCCAATAAGTAATTGTTTGATTAACACACCTAGGACCGTGTTTTTTCTTGGTTATGTATGACACTAAGGCAAAAACGTTGTTTTATGCTTGATCGACGATGCAAAGCATATCCGATGGGCACAATACTTTGTACACACCTTCAACTAGGTGGAATTGACTTACATGCAAAGTGGCACACCCATCCCATAAGTGCTTGATCGGATAACATACCTAGCAGCGTGTTTTTTTTACGGATGTGCATGACACTAGATCAAAAATAGTATTTAATGCTGGGTTGACCATGCAAAGGATATCAGATGGGCACAATACTTTTCTTGCACCACAACCTAGGTGGTATTGAAATGCTCTCAAAGAGGCACACCCATCCGATAAGTACTTGGTCAGATAACACACCTAAGGGCGTGTTTTTTTGCGGATGTGCATATCACTAGGGAAAAAATGGTGTATAATGCGTGATCGACCATGCAAAGCATATCCGATGATGACAATACTTTGCACGCACCTCAATGTAGGTGAAACGGACTTGCGTGCAAAGTGGAGCCCCCATCCGATAAGTACTTGTTTGATTAACACACCTAGGACCGTGTTTTTTCATGGTTGTGCATGACACTAAGGAAAAAACGTTGTTTTATGCTTGATCGACAATGGAAAGCATATCCGATGGGCACAATACTTTGCACACACCTTCAACTAGGTGGAATTGACTTACATGCAAAGTAGCACTTCCATCCCATAAGTGCTTGATCAGATAATATACCTAGCAGCGTGTTTTTTTACGGATGTGCATGACACGAGGAAAAATAGTATTTAATGCTCGAGCGACCATGCAAAGGATATCCGATGGGCAGAACACTTTTTGTCCACCTCAACCTAGGTGGTATTGAAATGTTCTTGAAGAGGCACACCCATCCGATAAGTACTTGGTCAGATAACATACCTAAGGGTGTGTTTTCTTGCGGATGTGCATATCACTTCGGGAAAAACGTTGTATAATGCGTGATCGACCATTCAAAGCATATCCAATGGTGACAATACTTTGCACATACCTCAAGGTAGTTGAAACGGACTTGCGTGCAAACTGGAGCCCCCATCCGATAAGTACTTGTTTGATTAACACACTTAGGACCGTGCTTTTTCATGGTTGTGCATGACACTAAGGCAAAAACAGTGTTTTATGCTTGATCGACAATGCAAAGCATATCCGATGGGCACAATACTTTGCACAAACCTTCAACTAGGTGGAATTGACTTACATGCAAAGTGGCACACCCATCCCATAAGTGCTTGATCGGATAACATACCTAGCAGGCTCGTGTTTTTTTACGGATGTGCATGACACTAGAGAAAAAATAGTATTTAATGCTCGATCGACCATGCAAAGGATAAGTTGGCATGTCCATCTAATGAGTACTTGATCGGATAACTTCTCGCACCAATAAATTAAGTACTAATTAAAAATTATAATAAATGAGTAGATTATTAAAAAGAGACTATCATTTATGTAATTGTTGCTACTGCAGCTTGCTTGCAAAGGACTCTCACAAAGGAGTTGGCTATAGATTTTGTTCCAGGGATGGATGTGATTTTATGTAGCAAAAGAGAAGTAGTTGCATTTGATACAATCCATGATAGTGATCCCAATTCAGTTTGCCACTTTTGAAGACTTGGCGAAGATAAGGTGGTAGTTACTGTATCAAAGATTCTTAGCACACATGTTGAGCTAAAGTATAAATGTGGAGATATGGAAACACTTGGAGATGTTATGCCCTACAATACATCCAACAAATCATTTATAGCATGGGACAAAGATGAGACTTATGCAACATACATTATCAAGAATACAAAGTGCACCACCTTGGACTTTACTATAGGGGACATTTTACAAATGAAATCATTTGCAAATAAGACTGTAGCAGAAGGTGAAGTATTGGGATTTGAACAAGTGGAGCAATGGTCATTTGCACAGATGAGGATTTTAAAAGTCACTGATGATGGTATGGTTGATAACATAACATCCTTATGTGATCCCTATTATGAGGTAGGCAAGAATATGAGATGGAGCATGCAATTTTTAAACATGAGAAAGAGGCATGCGGTTTTCAATGATAAAGACAAGGTATACTACAATATAAAAGGACCTAAAAAGCGTGCCCATGTGCTAGGCTCTATCACTTCAAATGTGGATGATTTCAATATACTCAATTATAGAAGTGACATCTTATCTGGAGTGGATGAGTTCATTGGTTCCGAGAAACAAAATGATTTTAGAAGCAAAGCCTTATCTGGGGTGGATGAATTCTTGCACAGTGAGAAGGGCAAAGGTTTCAATAGTGATGTCTTGTCAAGTGTGGATGAGTTCATGCATATTAACAAACCTGGTGTCAATCAAGCTTGTGGATTTGTGAAAGCCATGCAAGATGTCCCAATGAGTGATGTTCTCTCAGGAGTGGAAGAGTTTCAAGGTTCTCAATACTCTCGTAGAATATTGAATTCATTGAATGGTCCTAAGAGTATGTTAAAAATGAGGATGAGATCAACAGAGGATTATTCAATATTTAACTTTGATTGTGATATGGCCAAGGATGCAACGACCAATCATGGATGCTTGGTTACAAACAAATGTGAGGAGAAGAAGTGCATAAATACAGATAACAACGTGCACGAGGAACAAAAACGGTCATACATATGCATGAAGAGAAAGCGGATCCACAAAAGCAACCAAAGAGGAAGAGAGTAATGAAGGAGGAGAACATGTTAAATGCATTGGGATATCTATGTTGCAAGCGAAGATGTATGCGCTTTATTGATCTTGCAGACATTAGGGAATGTAGAGGACACGTGTGGCAAAGAAGAGAAAGCGAAAGAAAGAAATACCTTCTCACAAGTCTCTCTTGCTTTCTTCAGAATGGCAATAAAAGGCTAAGTTCAAGACAAAAGGTAAAATCTCTTGTAAATGGAAAAAGGATTTGCAATAAGGCATATCGCAATATTACTGGATTATCCCATGGTACATATTGGGATTTAGTCACCAAGGCAAAGGGCGGCAACAAATTTAGCATTCACGGTAATAGAGGAAGGTCCAAATCAAGAATCTCAATTGTGAGGGCAGCAACAATTTTGCAAGACTTCATACATGAAAATGCTTTACCTCAACCCCATATATCTACCAAACTCCCTAATGGTGACGCGATCATTGAAATGCACCTTCCAATGGGCTTGACAAAGCTCGAAGTATTTGACTCTATTGCAGAAAAGCAAAGGCAAAGAGGGGATGCCATAGCTTCTTCTCATACTTTGTATACTCTTTGGAAGAAGAACTTTGGATATGTTAAAATCCCAAGGAGGCAAAAAATGTCAAAGTGCAATGTCTATGATGATTTAAAGCGAGTGATTGAGAGTGCAACATGTCCAAATCAAAGGGAATTATAAAAAAAAAACCGAAAATCTCATCATGACCTTATTCGACATTCCAGACAAAAATATGCATTTTGGAAGGAGCAAGCTATTTCGCATCCCGATGACTACATGTGCCTTATTGTAGATGGCATGGATCAAAATACAACAACATTGCCTCGTTTTGTTGCCACTCCACCTAAATTACAAGGAAAGCACTTTCTAAAGACACATCTATGTGGAGTGTTAGTGCATGGAATTAAGTTCTTTGCATATATATGGATTGATTCCTTGCATCTACATGATAGCAATCAAGTTGTAACATATATTATGAAGGCAATTCGTGATGTACATGCAGAAAAAGGTCGCCTACCACCGACTTTGAGAATACAAGCTGATAATTGCTAGCGAGAAAATAAGAATGTACTCATGTTTGCATTCTGCTCCATGCTAGTTGCTCACCGAATCTTCAATGAGGTCGAATGTGGATTTTTGTATGTTGGACATACACATGAGGATATCGATCAAGTTTTTAGCACAATCTCAAGGGAGCTTAAATGCAAGGATGTGGAGACAATAGATGACTTGGTAAGAAGATGTGGTAGGCAAGTTGGTGGTCGTAAGGAAAGTACAGTATGTGAGAGGCTCGAAAGAATGTATGATTGGAAGAGCTTCATTCTACCTTTCATACAAACGGGTGGTGATGCATTGACAGGTCATACCAATCCACACTACTTTCATTTTTTTTAAAAGATGAAAAACCTGTAATGCAATGGCAACAGTATTCTCATGATACAAAATGGGAACTTGAAGAACGTTATAGTCTCTTAACTTCAATTCCCAGCAAGGAAAGGTATCCAACATGGGCTCCTATACAAGAATTCAATGAGAGGTCTAACCGTGAAATAGAAGGATTAAAAGCATTTATTAGATACAAAGAGGAAATGCTCTGGAGATATCCTGATTTGAAGCCTACTTGGAGAGAACACACTACCACTGTAATTAACAAGACATGAAATTTAATAAAGGACCTTGAGAGAATGCGAGGCTCAAAGGATGTCAAGGAAGAATGCAATATATTTTGGCCAAATGTTCATAACGATTTGCGCCCCCAGCTCCAGTCTTTGAAAATGAATTTGTGTCATTACTCCCACATCCATATTGTGGACCGAAGAAGAGAGAGTTTATGCCACAAGTAGATATAGAGGTCGATTGTTTTATTGTGGTTTGGCCATCGGATGATGAATATGAGAATGTGAAGTTTTGGGTTGCAAAAGTAGTTGATGTGCAAAGAGATGACCAAGGGAGAGCTACAACATTTACAGTGGTATGGTATGAGCCAAAGGGCAGGCAAGAGAATATGGATAACAACACATTGTATACTAATTGTATAATGAAGGAGTGGGTCCCAAATGATGAAGCGGTCTCTCAAGTTTCGACGGAGACAATCATAGTGTCTTGGCATTCAAGGGCAAAGAAATCAAAGAAGCGCATGGGATATGAGGTAGAAGGAAAAATAAAAATACCACAGCAAAGTATTTTGCATATACACGAAATTTTAAGGATGCTCGCCATGGAGGAAGTAGAAGGAGACAGCACAAATGAAGAATGTCCATGATTAAAGCTTTGTATTGAAGTCCATTGAAGGATTTTATTTGGGTACTAGGCAAGAAGCCAATCCAAGACAATTATAATTAGAGTCATCACCTCTTATGTCAAATGAGAGTCAAAATATGCACTGGATGTCACCCAAGGGTCAAGGCTTGCCAAGACAATAGGGAGTTAATGCAGATGGCACCTGGCAAGGGACTATCACATTGAGCAATAAGACAATGGGGAGTCAATGCACCCAAGGGGCAAGGCTTGGCAAGACAACTTGTGGGAGTTAATGCAGATGGCACCTGTATTTTGCACTGGATGTCACCCAAGGGTCAAGGCTTGGCAAGACAATAGGGAGTTAATGCAGATGGCACTTGGCAAGGGAATATCACATTGAGCAATAAGACAATGGGGAGTCAATGCACCCAAGGGGCAAGGCTTGGCAAGACAAGTGGGAGTCAAATTATGCAGATGGCACCTAGTAAGGGACTGTCGTGACATTGAGCAATAAGACAATGGGGAGTCAAATTATGCAGATGGCATGAATTGAGGCTCTTTAAGAGCAACAATTTAAATTGTAAACATATGTTCAATCTATATCATTTTGGATATAAAGACTCTAGCTGAGAGCAACGTCTCTCAATGTAATCATATAATAATAGCTATAATTGCTATTATACCTCTTTGGTTCAATACAAAACTTGGGTCTTATGGCATCATGTCTTTTTTCTATTTATTAAAAGTTTTAAAAATTTTGTGCATATTGCGAGTGACAATGTTATTTTCATGAAATATTTAATTCTCCTTTCATGGATTTATAAATTTATCATGTCAAGGAAAAACGTCAAGGAAAAATATTAAAAATAATTAAATTAACAAATAACTTAGATATAGCTAGAATTTCTAATATAGGATTATTTCAAATTCTTGCATGTTGGTGCAAAAGTATAGATTGAAAAAACAATATTTTTATGTGAATATGATAGTGCCACAAAGTGAACTTTTGATTTGGGAAGAATATTTTCAGAAAGTAAAATTTTGATTTGGGAAGGATATTTTCACAAAGTAAAGTTTTCATTTGGGAAGGATTTTTGGGCTTCATCCAAAAACAACAGAAAAAGTCCAAAATTAACGAAATAGGTGTTTATAGTGACTATTACAAAGGTCGCTATATAGCGACTTTTAAGTGTCACTATATAGTGACACTAAGATACTATTTTATAGCGACGTTTTCCAGAGAGGTTTTTTTACTCATATAGGCCTTAAAAGTTAGTTTTTTCCAATGACAAAATTTTTTACATTTTCATACATGTTTGATCTTATAGAGAATAAAAATATGAGAGCATGTACATCAAGCCTTTGAAGCTCATATATTCATGTCCAAGTTTGAGATGAAAAAAATCAATGAAGAGCATTTACATCAACTGTTTCATCTTAAGCCAAGTCTAAGGTGCCAAACAAGTCTATCTCCAACTCTATACCGAGTTGATCTCCTATATCATCATCGTACTCTAGCATCGTACGTTCACTTAAAAGTACTTGATCATCTTCTTCAATAAAGTGTGGTGATTCTTAATGATCATTGTCTTCTTCCTCAATATCATGATCTCCATCTTCCTCTCGTGCGATGTCATTATGGGCATCTTCCTCTTGGCTCATATTGTGATCTTCATCTTCTTCGCTAGATTCATCGGGATCAATTGGATCCGGCATTGGTAGTGGCATCTCCATATCCACATCTCTATCTTCAAAAATTTGCTTACTTCATGGTGCAACTTGGATCACGTACCAACATCTTGGATCAGAACGATCCGGATGAAAAACCACCTATATTGAAGATGGGTGCCAGATGTTGTCAATTATATAAATGAAATTATGCTCAAGTACATGTATCAATGGATCTTTAAAAATGAAAGCTTTGATTAATTAAATCATTAGTATGCACCTGCTCACAATGCTCGGGAAGAACAAAAGTATCACTTTCATCGGTCCAATGTTTGGTGGAGTCTATTGCAAAGAAACCACTACTATCTTTTCTCACTGTCACATGGGGACCGTTGTAAATAGTTCTAAACCATTTTACATCAAGAATGAAAATACTAAATTGTCTGAAATCAACTTCATAGATTTCGCGTATGGTTCCACAATAATCCAACTACGAGGAGAGAAGAAGATTGGTATCCGAAGCACTTGCTCAGCTATCTTGTGTGAAGTTAGCCATGACTCCACAATCATACATGACTCTCTTTGAATGGATGCGTTCCACGTGAGAATGTCATCCATATGACCATAATGCACTTTACTTTTTGTACTGTAAAAGAGCATCATTAAAACAATGAAGATGCATCTATTTTATAGCATATATTGCCACAAATAATTACTTAATTACGTCAAGAGGTAAGAAACTTACATGCACCATACATCTAGATGATAACTCTCACTCACGTTCATTTATTGTCTCTCCATCACGTTCGGCTTTACGTAGAGCCAGTTGTAGCCAATCAAGTGATATGTGAGTGGGGAGAAGAGCCAGATCCCGTGGATATGGTTGCAATCGCCTGTACATTACTCTAAATCTCGTCCTTGCATTTATTCTTTCTGCTTTGGCCACTTCATATCTCTCAATCCACTTCTGCATCTCAGGGCTATTGAGGATACAAAACTTATTGAATTTCTCTATTTGCTCTTCGCTCATCTTTCTTTCAATCCCTTTTCCTTGGGGAACCTCACCAACGATGCGATCATCATCCTTGTTATGCCAAGCTTGCAGCATATCGAGATCCGTGGATGCAAGAAACTCCGTGATATATACTAATGACTCTTGCACAAGCCATCCCTCTACCATGCTTGCTTCTGGTCTTGCTCTTTGTCTTACAAATCCCTTCAAAGTTTTCATAAACTGCTCGAGAAAAAACATCCATCGACTATGAACGGTACCTACAATAGCCACCTCATGATCTATGTGCACAAGCAAGTGGACTTGAGTTGTCATAATGGTCGAGGGAAAGTGCTTCTCAAGCAAGCATACGGCTTCGATGGATTCCACCCTAGCGTTCTCGATGCTTGATATGGAGATCTCTTTTTGAGATATCCACCTATTTCACATGTCCATGTAAGATATTTTCATAATCAGTCTACATATTAATCAGCTTAAATTGAAGAAAATGCAATCAATGTGATTTGATAGTAAGCATACCTCACAATACCACATATCTTGAATATAGCATTTCTAACATCTTCTTGTAAGCACCCTTTTATTGTAATTGGGAGGATGAACTATCAAAGCAACAAAGAAGTCATGCCAACAATATAACATAATCATAATTATGCTAACGCATCACGATTATCGGTACACTAATTGTACAGCTTAGAATACCTGTAAGACCTTGTGCCAATCATGGGACTTGAGCGCATCCTTTGAAAATGCTCCTTTCAAGCAATGCATGTACCTTGTCGGTGTTTGAAAAGAGGCAATGTCCACCTTGATCGATGCCTCCTCCCTCGTAGTGAGGATCCACATTGCTTTCGGGAGGATAACTTTTCTTGAAGCATGCACTTGGGGCCACAAATGAGACATCCTATTCATACAACGCAAGTCTTCTTGCACTCTTCTCGAGTCTTTTACTCCAAATCGTACCACCGAGCAAAAAGTTATGAACAAAATACTTACAGGGGGTCAAACTGTCATGAAAAACACCTACTCCTTCTATTGGTGCCGACTTGGGAGAATACTACCTCCATGCTTAGACTTCATCAACGATCCAAGTCCCATAGAGTTTGCCTAGGAGGGAAGAAAGAGCTCCCTTTATGGCTTGGGAAATAGATAAACCATGTATGTGCAATGAGCAGCCGAATAGACAATACTTTTGAGCACTTTAGAAGAGAAAACGATGGAAAAAGGAAAGAGACACTCAAGAGAGAGAACCTGAAGTGACCTTCATTACCAATAGAGTGATATTCCACTCCAATGCAATCAAAATACTACAAACACAAGGGAGAAGAAGAGGTTTGATACGTACAACAGGGAGCGGAAGCTCCAAGACTACTCATAGAGGGAGAATGAACTAGAGAGAGATGGACTCAAGAGTCTACATAAGAGAATATCTACAAGGGGAAGAGAAGGTTCATTGAAGAGGCTTGAGGAGACTAGAGTTACAGCAACATGAGGCCTAATGGTGGAAGAGATGGTGAACAAGGGAGAGGAGGGCTCCTTTTATAGAGATTTTGTCACCCTCCTTCACCCATTTACAATTGCTGCTTGTAGATTCCTTTCCCCATCAATCACATAAGCCTGTATGTCACCATCCATGTCCTTTTTTGCTACTCTTGCCATGTGTCCCATCAAAAGATGCTCAAGACTCTTAAAATATTGAGAAAGTCAAGAGTCTCCCCACATGGAGCCCATAGGGACCCTCTCTTTTCCATATGTCCACATCCTCCTTATTCCACATAGGAATTTTAGAAGGATTCCTCTTGACTCCACACTCCTCCACAGCCTTCCACATGCTTGGCATGTGATCTCTCTTATATTATTGGAACACATGGACATGAGCCCACCTCTTTATATGACTCACACTTCCTAGTTTCTAAAAACCCCATAATATCCCATACACAAATAACTCTCTCCATACCAAGGTATTTATCATTCATACACATGGTATTTACAATGATCCATTCCACTCATCCTCTCAATCCCATACAATATCTTAGAAAATAGAAATAAGTGAGAGCCGCTAGGCTATCACTTGATACTCAAACTCTTATCAAACATAGAAGAAAACAATACCAATGCCAAATAAAAAATATCAATTTTTGGCATCACATCTTTCCCCCCCCCAACAGGTCGTCTCTAGTGATAGAGAGGGTCTGCTGGCCCTCAAGGCGGTCGAGCATAGAAGAATTTAAGGCGATGCTCATTGGTGCGTCCGGGTATCCCCATGCCATTTACATCGTCAAGCTGATAGGTTCCCTTCGTGAACTTCTTTTTGAATCGATATGGTCCCTTCCATCAGCCGATAAACTTTTTGTTTAGCCGCTTGTCTAGATGGCTATCAAATCTCATGACCAAATCTCCTTCTACAATATCTTTCTTCTTCCGTAATTTGATGTCAAAATGGGCCTTGTGCCTTTTTTGAGAAGCTTACAAGTTTTGTAAGGCCTGTAATCTGCATTCATCCAAATCTTCTAGTTGTACCAAGCATTGAGCATTAACATCCTCCTGTCCTTCTTTTCTTGCAACAGCAGTGGGAAGACTATGTATCTCCATTCAATGGGTAAAATGGCTTCTATTCCATACACTAGTTGGAATGGTGTAAACCCAATAGCTAGCTTATGTGTGGTTCTATAAGCCCATAAAACTTCTGCCAAGTGCCTATCCCAATGCCTTTTCTTGGTATCTACAATCTTTCCCATTGAATTGCACAACAATCCATTTGTTTTCTCTGCCAAGCCATTACATTAGGGATAGTATGGCATGGACATGCTATGATTTATCTTTAGCTTATGCACCACATCTTCAATTAGTTCATTTCTAAAAGAGGTTCCTCCATCAGTGAGAATTTCCAAAGGACAACCAAAGCGTGAACAAATTTGATCAAAGAGAAATTTTGCAATTGTGCTTGCCTTGCTATTGATTGCGGCCGTGGCCTCTACCCACCGAGTCGCATAATCTGTGGCCACCAATAAATAATGCTTGCCCTGAGATGAGCGAGGGAGTGGTCCCACAAAGTACAACTGCCCGGCTCCTTGTTGGCATGAAGGACTAAAAGCCCCCTCAAAATACAAGACAAAAGATGTTGGTGGTGTCTCCCTTTCATCATTAATGTCCTCCTTATATTTTTTTTCTTCTCTTAGATCCTACCCTCCTATGAGCAAATCTGCCATAGTGGATGTAGTGGTATTTTCAGTGACAAAAGAGAAAGAGAAATCTTGAAGCTTTTACAACCATTTTGCAAATCTCCCCCTAGGATTAGGCTTGTGAACTAGATATACTAATACAGATTGAGAGGTAAGTAAGAAAAATGGCCAAGGTAATAAATAGGAGCGAAACTTTCTAAATGAAAACACCAAAGAGAGGGCTTACTGCTCCATTTCTTCATACCTTGTTTCCACCTCTATAAGTTGTCAGCTGGCATAATAGATGGGTTGCATTCTACCTGTCTCTCCTTTTTCTAGCAATACAGCACCAACTGAATGCAAAGATACACTTGGATTTACATAAAAGTCTTGAGACCAATCACGGGGCTTCAATATTGGGCCCCTACTCATGGCCTCCTTAAGTTGCTGAAAAGACTCTTGTTGCTCCACACCCCATTGGAAAGAAACTCCTTTTCTTGTCAATAAGTTCATGGGATGCACTATCTCTATGAGATCATCACAAAAGTGTTGATAATACTTGCTCTTTCCTAGAATTCTGTGAACACCAGTGACACTCTCAGGACTTGGCAATGCCATGATTGCTTGAACCTTGTCAGGATCCATTTGTAGGCCTTCTTCAGACACAATATACCCCAACAAGACTACTTTTTTTTGAGCCAAATGACACTTGCTAGGATTTAGACACCCTTTTGCTTCATCAATCCTAGCTATGGACATCTTTAACTTCTCCATGTGATCTATGCGTCGAGAATAAATGCAAAAATCATCCAAAAACACGCTTATGAACTTTCCCAAGTAAGGCTCAAGCACTTGACTCATAAACCTTTGAAATGTAGCTGCTGCATTGGTCAACCCAAAAGATATCACTCTGTAAGCAAAAACTCCCCAAGGTGTCACAAATGATGTTTTCTTTTGATCTTCCTCCCAAATAAGAATTTGAAAGTACCCAGAATACCCATCACATACAGAATACATCTCATGCCCTGCTACTTGGTCTAGTATTTCATCTTGGAATGGCAAAGGAAAATGATCCCTCTTAGTGCATGCATTCAAAGGATGAAAGTCCACACAAACCCACCGCTTATTTCCTTTCTTTGGTGTGACAACTACAGGAGATATCCATTTTGAATCATCAACCGGAAAGATGAATCCCGCCTCAAGTAGTTGTGTTACCTCTTTCTTTACCCCACTCTTATCTCGAGGCCTATCCTCACTCTTTGGTTCTCTAGTTGTCGTGCATTGACCAAATGCAATTTCAAATCAGCAAACTCTGCCATCAATTGGGAGATATTATGATCTAACTCAAGGGACTTTGGTACCTGAGGAGTGCCCATTACCTCCACCTTAGAAGTTGAAGCTGTTGAAGACACAAAAGAGGATTCGATCTTTAGAGAAGCTTCTTTCTTGGTCGTAATGCGAAGTGCCTCCACGTATGTTGTTGAATCTTTACTCGTTACTTTTGAGCGAAGACCGGGCTCCAAAGCCATAACAAATTTGCTCATCTTTAAGTGCTCCATCCCTATGATACTTTGAGGGGCCGATGATGCAGATGCCATAGCTTGCAAAGCTGCCCGTAGGATATGATCATAATGACCGTGCGAATAGCTTGCGCATCACCGTACCTTCACAATCTTCTAGTTCTCTTAAACGAGCTGCAATCTCTTCTAACGGAGTTCTTCTAGGAATCTTCTTTATCACATCATAAAACACATGCCTATACTAGGCATAACATGCAATCGAGTACACTCGAGACCGTTTAGTAAGGTGGGATGAATCCAATACCAAACGTACCCGCTGTCTCCACCAAAAGATGTGAAATGAATTTGGGGGTAATAAACTTCACGCACCTCTTCACTTCCTGTTGCTTTCAAACTGAGTGATAGAGATATTCATCACTGGGAAAGGGACATGAAAAAGAAGCTTTTATACCAAGAGACCACACCATACTATCCTACCTTATATGAGAATGAAGATGATTATGTCTAAAATTATGGAAGGGCATGAAAATCATGTAGAAAACAAACAATTATTGAATTAGATCTAATTGTACTAATAACTAGATAAGCCCGTGGTCTACTACAATATATCTTTAGTGACAACTACTAAAAATGTGATTCTATTTTTGACAAGGAGCGCCCTTAGTAAATTGTGGTCCCTACACAAACTATCAACTTTTTTATATGCCCTTATTCCTCGCTTGTCTTTGGAAAAGTTAATTAGGATGGTCTAAGGAGATGACATGCTATCATAGATGGCTTGCACTGAGATGTCTTTTATGAAATTATGAAGTGAGATTGTGGCAACCATATGTACTTCTCTTTCAACTTTACATGAGGTGATTGCATTGAATACACAATGATAGCCATCACTTTGCAATGGAATAAACAAGATTAGTTTTGTCAGTCTACAATAAAAGACGTCAATTATGCAATAACTAAAATAGGTGGGGTAAGCAGTGCACAAAGGAGTGGCTATCATGATGATACCAAAAAATGCACTTCAAAAATACTAAACTTATATTTTACAAGAACTTATGAATAGCTTGAAAAAAATACAATATTTAGGGGCCAACTCATGGTTGGGTGTAGTCGAGTGAGGAACTAAATATGAAAAATGCACACCGTATTATGTAATGCATTAAAAACAATTTGTTGAAGATGCACTAGCATAAAGCTTATGCTAGTGCATGGGACCATGTAATTTGACAAAGTTGCATTTGTGAACCAAAAATAGCGACCCAATCATGCTTTACCCCTCTTGAAATTATACCATCTAATATATAACAATTTAAGCATCCATCCCATATCGCATAGCTTGAACAATTTAAACATTTGTGTGAGAACTACTTAGAGCTAGGACACGGTAGAAGCACATGGAAGCCCATTTGAAAGATTCAATATTCTCCTAAAATTATGCAATCTAAAATGTAATGAATCATAGTATTATTATAGTGAATAATATCCCATAGAACATGGCCTAGAACACTGCAGAAGCACATGCATTTGTATGAGAATTACTTGAAACTAGAACACTACAGAAGCACATGCAAGCCCATTCGAAGGATTGAGGTATCCTCCTAAAATTATACCATCTAATATGTACCGATTCATAGCATCAGTAGTGTGAATACCATCCCATATCACATAGCTTGAAGGATATAAACACTTATATGAGCCTGGGCTACATATGGTTTTCAAAGAGAATTGGTATGGAATTTTGGGCCCTACTCCACAACAAGATTTTACGGCTTCATTGAAACCTGCGTTTAGAAACCATGTTTAAAATTATTGTCATTTCCTAAGGAAATATATATCCATAGAGTAAGGTAATTAACATTAACCCAATATGAGAGTGAGAGGGGGGGGGATCATGTGTGTGTGTGTGTGTGTGCACGCGTGCATGCGTGTGTGTGTGTATGGGTGGGTGGGTGGGTGTGTGTGTGTGCGTGTGTGCGTGCATGCATCAATACGTGCATGTAGGACTATGCATGCATTCATGCATCAATGTGTGCATGTGCATGTTTGCTTCTCAACTTGTGTGCACGCATTCCCATGTGAAAGCATGTGGGGGGGGGTGCATGGGTGTGTAGTTGGGTGTTGGGGAGGGGTGGATGTGTGTTGGCATTTGTCACCCATGTCATCGTCCATTGTAGAGTGCAAGATAGAGTTCTCAGACCAAAAAAACATCTCTCTCATTATATAACACACATGGACATTGGCATAAATGCACCCCTCCCCAATTCCCACCCACCCACCCATGCACACACACACACACACACACACACACTCGATGACCCTATATATACACATCCACATCAAGAGTTAGCTCTTTTTGCATAGAAGGAGTAATTGGCACGACATCATAATCTATTTGATTATAAATACAATTACGAATGCAAATTCATCGCAGAATTGCTATTGGAGTATAAATACAGTCCACAAGCCATAGCCATGACCAAGGGAGTTCCAGGATGGGGAGCCAAGGGAAAGAGGTCATCGTTGTTCTGTCAGGCACTCATAGAAAACTCAACTTGGTGATGAGACTCTCATAATTGGGCACAACCTTCGGCACTAGGGAAGGAGAACTCAACTTGGTGATAAGCTATAACACACTAAGAGAATGCGTCAGTGTGCTGGAGCTCACCACTAGATTGAGTTCCCTGTCCATTGTCGAATGTTGTGCTCGATTGTGCTCACCGCCAAGTTGAGTTACCTCTTCTAGTGCCTTGAAAGTAATTTCTTGATAACTTCGCCAATGCCTTGAAAGAAGTTCAGGGGAGATTTCTAGAGAGAGCAGGCTCCAAAAGGAAGAAAACGAAGGGAACTCAAAGGGGGGTTCACGTACGAGAGCATTGGGAAATCATGGTTGGGTAGAAGAATCTTTGATGAGCCCTATTTGTGGTGTCGTATCATTGGTATTAGAGCACAACAAAGTACATCACGACAGTTCAAGCCTTGATTGGACATAGAAAAGTCACTTGCAGCCTACTGCGAAGAGGCAGGGCCACACTTTCATGATATGCACACAGCAGCACAGCAATTTGGGGTCGCACGCGTAGAGACTTCCCTTCTCCAAGCATGGCATTCAAACATGTCTCACTGCAGGGCCATGCGGGCATCATTTCTACTGCTAATCTACTAGTCTGCGGGGCCGCGCGAATGCCAATTATGCTACTACTCAAAGGACCAGTCAGGGTGACCACTAACCTTTAAGGGGCGGCTTTAAAGTTGATACAAGATTTTGCCTCCTGAGGATCTTAGCGCGCATCTGCAGAGCTACAGAGATACAGAGAGGCCGTCGCCATGTCATGCAAAGGTTTTTAAACCTTTACCCTTTAAAAAAAAAAGCCACGTCACTCAAGGTCATAGACCTTTGTAAAAGCCATGTCACCATAGTCTTTTTACCCCTCTCCACAGTATAAGATGTTCCTTTTTCCCCCCCCAAAAGGATCCAAGGTATTTTTCACCCCTTTTTCTCTTTAAAGATCCTAAGGTTCTCCAACCTTCAGCCTCACCGATTTCAAGTCAAAGACCAACGAGTTCGAGATCCAAAGAAGGGAAAGAACGGAATTAAAAGGCGAGTCCATGAATCAAAGCAAGAGAGACAAATTTCGTTGGAAGTTGGAATGTTGTCTTGGCGACTGTCACGGACTAGTTTACATAACTAGTATATCTCTAGAGGAGTCTAGACTCTAGGCTTGATGCTTTGCTGAATCATGGTACCTGTGCAGTGGCTTTAAAGTTGATACAAGATTTTGCCTCCTGAGGATCTTAGTGCGCATCTGCAGAGCTACAGAGATACAAAGAGGCCGTCGCCATGTCATGCAAAGGTTTTAAAACCTTTACCCGCTAAAAAAAAAAGCCACGTCACTCAAGGTCATAGACCTTTGTAAAAGCCATGTCACCATAGTCTTTTTACCCCTCCCCACAGTATGAGACGTTCCTTTTTTCCCCCCCCCAAAGGATCCAAGGAAATTTTCACCCCTTTTTCCCTTTCAAGATCCTAAAGTTCTCCAACCTTCAGCCTCATCGATTTCAAGTTAAAGACCGACAAGTTCGAGATCCAAAGAAGGGAAAGAATAGAATTAAAAGGCAAGTCCGTGAATCAAAGAAAGAGAGACAAATTTCAAGACCTCCTAATCAAGTTGAGAGGTCTATCTCTCGACTTAGAGAAACCTCGAACATCCTTAAGGACTTAAAACTGCCAATGTTCAATGGGGAAGAAAAGGAGCGTAATAAAGATGCGATTAATACATTCTTCCAAAAGTGGCAAGACTTCCACCGACTCAAGAATACACCTCTTGAAAATCACGTCGTGGAAGCAAGACTTTCCCTTGGAAATAAAGCCTATAAATGGTGGATGAGCCTCAGGGAGAGTGATAGAATTCCTAGGTATTGGACTGACTTTGAACAAGCCTTCCTAAAAGAGTTTTTAATGGAAAATGAATTAGAAAGAGCGTGGGAGGCTTGGGACAGTTGCACTATGGCTAAAAACACTCTAGTCCAATACATAGTGAACTATAGGGAGGCAGTCCTTAAGCTAAAGGGAATTGATGAATTCCAAAAGATAAGGGGTTTTGTGAGAGGTCTCAAAGACACTTATAAGGTTGAGGTGAAAAGAAATTCTCCAAAAACCTTTGAGGAAGCCATTAAGTATGCACAAATATACGATGATACGACGGGGAAATTCAGAGTTGGAACTTTGGAGCAAACATGTTTTGTTCCAAAGTTCAATAAATTTCCCAATTTGAAAAGGAAGGGGCACTTTAAGAAGGAGGTTCCTCAGGCCTCAGACACAAAATTATCTTCTCTTGAAGAAAGAGGATTATGAAAGGGCCAGGCAAGAAATCCTTTGCTTCAAATGTTTGGGCAAAGACCATGTTGCCTGGAACTGCCCTAAAAATAAACCAACAGGAGCTAAAGCCCCAAATAGACCTCCACAAAGACAAGTGCATGCGGTGCAAGTGTTGCTGCTTAATGGTACTGAAAAGTACACTGAGATAGAGGTCTATCATGAGGATAGCACCCACATGTGCTGTCTATCATCAGCAATGTGGCAACCCACCTTTGGTCCTCATGATTTAATGAGGATGCATGGAAAAATTAAGGGGCAAAGAGTAAGAGTGATGGTAGATGATAGTGCAGCACATAGTTTCTTAAACTACTCATTAGTTAAGAAATTAAAATTGCTGAGAGTCCAGTGCCCATAAATATGTGGTCTCTTTGGTGAAGGGCAGTGATAAGAAAGTTTGGGACACCATGATATATTGTGTAGAGGTGGATATTCAAGGCTATCAGGATGCCTTGGATTGCCAAATCATGCATCTCAACCGAACAGATGTAGTGCTTGGTCGAGAATGGCTGTATAGTCTTGGGCATAGCTTACAGAGGAGTTATCTTAATAACTCCATTATGTTTGAAAAAGAGGGTAGAGTCTTCCAGATTCAAGGAGAACATGATGTGCCTAACTCTCCTCTTATTTGTTCGATGGAATTGGAACGACTACTACACCAAGAAGAATGTGAGGTATATCTTTGTGAACTTACTTTTATTAGTGATTTTATGAAGTAGACGTTAGGCTGGAGCTTAGGGAAGGTTAAGAGGGTGGTAGCAGCAAGGGTAAGTGAGGTTATGAGGTTGGCATAGAAAGTGGTTAGATATGCAAAGTTAGATATGAGATAGGCCCTGTCATCCTCTAACACTTCTTTTTGTTGGTACGATGGGATCATCAGCTGCTGCAAGGGTGGGATGTTGGTTATGTCATGCCTTGTGTGTAGATAATAGTGATGGCCTTTGTAGCAATGGCAACAATTAGGGAGGACTACCCATGAGGCATACATATACGATGAAAGCATCCATCGTGAGTGCTATAAACCCAACATGTGTAGACATGCTAAAGATTATTTTTTCATCTTCAGACAAGTCTTGGCAAATTATGTGCAAAGTTTTGGCCCCTATGGAATGTTCCCATTTGATTGCTAGATGAGCGGATATGATCCTGAGTTGGAGTTGCTTCCATTGGATAGGCACTCATGCTTTGAGGTGATCTACCACTTGTAGAGCGGCCACAAGCTCTTGGTACACCACCGTTGGGCATTGTAGTGGGAATTCATTGGTGTTGTATTCCATTGCCTCATTTTTGTGCACTAGCAATTGGAGTTAAAGCTTGGAGATGATTATCTTTGGGGATTGCATCTCATCCATTTTTTCTTTATACTTATGGTAGATGGATGTATATGCCTCCTTAAGCTTTTTCATTTGCAAGCTGACTTGCTCTTGTTGAGGAATGACTTCAGTGGTATTGGACCATTGGTCCAAGACTTGTGCTTGAGAAGTGCTAGCCTCTTTAGTGGTATAAGGTTGGTCCTTTAAGATTCGACAGTCCCTTGTAAGCTCTTCAATGCTGAATGTGCATATTGCCAAATATTGTTGCATGTCTTCAAGCTTTTCTTGGCAATCCTGGAGCTCTTCTTCTTTTTGGATTAGAGTGAGTTGAGCTTGTGCCAGTTCCTCCATTTGTTGAGCATGTGCGGAGGTCAAGTGGGCATAAGAGGTTACCAGCTGTATTTGGATAAGAGCTTGTACTACTGCTACCAGCTGTATTTGGATTTGGTGGAGGTTGGAGGTCACATCCCTCACACTACCTTCTCTTGAGCTTGGAGATCTTGGTTCATGCGCACTTCTTCAACCTATTTCTCATCTATTTGTGCCCGAATTGCTTTGACCTCAATGGCAATTCCATGGAATTGGTCTTCGATTGTTGCTACAACCTGTCTTTCCAATTCTTGTGCATGTTACTCCTTGGACAAGCTAGTGAATAGTTTTGACATTGGAAGTATTTGGCTAGCTTGATGATGGATAATGATAGATGGTGATGATGATTGGTGATACTTCTGATACAATTGGTGCCCCTATAGCTATCTTTAAGATGATTCTGTAGTACTTGTGGGGGTTGTTCCAATGGTAAGTCAGTCACTTGGGTACAGTAGTCATATTGTTGATCTGGCACTAGCTCCCCTTTTGGCTCATGGAGTAGCGTGGCATTGATGGGTGGTGCTGGTGCCAATGTAACCTCAGCTTTGACTGTTATTGTTTGAGATATATTGGTTGCAATTGTGCGCCGAGCATCTCATGGGGCAATTTCTCAATTCCAACCTCCAGGAATAGGCATCTCTTCTTAGGCATCTGCATTTGCCAATGTGATAGTACGAGAATTTTTGAGGCTCCCATGCTCGTGAGAAGAAAATATCCAACTCCTCAATAGGTTTTGGTGATTGGGGTAGAGTCATTTCTCGTTCCTGTAGCTCTTTATTGATGATTACAGCCAATAAGAGTGGAATTTTACATTTTTGGCTTGATGAACCATCAAGGTTTTTTGTGAAGAAGACGACTAAATGTTGGATCTAGTCTTGCTTAAGCTGCCTACTCAGCAAAAAAAATGTGCGGAGTGGAAGGGATTGATTCCTGCCACACTTAACCCCCAGGATTGTGGATAGGAATTGTACTGCTTCCTTGAGGCGAGGGTTAATGATGGTGCGAAGTAATATCCCGTCTTTGTGCCCTTCACGAGAAGAATTACCAAAAATCGAGCGAAAAGTACCGAGCAAGTAATTAAATCGAGCAACAAAAGATGAGCAAACCATCCATTATAGAGACATTATCAATTCATAAATTTAATTGAAGCTCAATTAATATAAACAAAAGGTCTAACTTTCCTCCTCCTTTTCTCATACATATAAAATCTTTTTTGAAATTTGTTGGCTCATCTCTTGCCTCCTAGTGTCCTATTGCCCATTGTAGCTACCTTTCTTTATCAACTCTTGCCTCTAGGAGTGGAATCTCTATTTATTTACACCTATTCCTCATTTAGAACAAATGGTAGTAGCACCAAAAGCCATCATTTCTTGATGTTTTTCCTAACCTCTTCTTTTTTTACCCAACTTTGAATGACTCTGAAAAGACCTTTTTCATTTAACAGTGTAGCATCTAATTCGAGAACTGTAACCTCAAAATGAGAACTCTAGAGGAATCTTTCAAAGATTCCCTTCTTTTCATGTGAAATTTACATAGTTTTTAAAAATATGGCCATTTTCACAATGTCTTTTGACAAAAGACATAAAAATTATTTTTTTTGGAAAAAATTTTGACAATGATTTTTCATAAAACAGGCATGAAAACCTTTACTTAGAATACAAAATCCACATAAAATACAATAATGTCTCAAAATTATTACAATATGGATCTATGCATCCAATGCAAATAAAAGGACCATCGCATGACATATTTCAAAAGTCTAATATGCTAGAAATTACATTGCTTCACAAATATACATGCCATTTATTCTACAAAGAATAGTACTCATCCTCGGATCCTATACCTTCAAATGCACTAGAGCTAAAGCTTTGTGGGGTAAAAGTTGTAAGAGCTTTCCTCCTCCAAACTATCCACTAGAACATTCTCTGAGTCAACCTAGCCAAGTTGAGCTGCCACCCTCTTTCTTGCATGGCATGTCTTGGCTTTAACTTGTGCACTGCATCCAATCAATGACTTCTTTAAAATCTTTTGGGATAATGTTATGTATTGTGTTGCCTTTGGCAATTGCCCTGCTTGTCTCAATTGAGATGCATATATCAAAATATCTAAACCAATTGCTCAGTCAATGATATCATCTACCAAGCTCTACCTTTCTTGCTTTATGTAACCAAGCTATATGCTTGGTCAATGATATCATTGACCGAGTGAGCCAAAACCTTTTAAAGCTCTAGATTATTTGAGAAAAAAGGTAAATTTTTGTAGATTCATATTATGGTACTTTTGACATTGGAAATGAGCTCGGAAGGCCCCAAAACCTTGAAAACGGCTGCAAACACAGATACCTTCCGATGATTTTTTAAAAATGCCCAGAGGGAAAAGCATGTGCCCACGTGCTAGGTCGATGATATACACGGATACCTTCTGACGATTTTTTAAAAATGCCCAGAGGGAAAAGCATGCGCCCACGTGCTAGGTCGATGATATGCGCATGCTTTTCCCTCTGGGCATTTTTAAAAAATCGTCGGAAGGTATTTGTGTTTGTAGTCGTTTTCAGGGTTTTGGCGCCTTTTGAGCTCATTTTTTATGTCCAAAGTACCAAATTATAAATCTACATAAATTTTACCTTTTTCTCAAATAATTTAAAGGTTTTGGCTCACTTGAATAAAAGTTTTCCATTCTTTCTATATGTGGTTTAAAAAGTGGGTGAAAAGTCTCGTTTGGACAATAATGAGTAGAACATGTTATTAGGTGCAACAAGTTAAGATTATGAAAGTTATTTTTTGATAAAAATACAAAGGGAACAGGAAGGTAAAATCTTTAAGACTTTGAGAATATAGAAAATCGAAAGATATTTTGCAATACATTGGAGGCCCTTTTTAATTTATAAGCATGATGTTTGAAAAATGTGTGAAATTTGTAAGTTTTTAGTTTTTGACTACGCAAAATATAGCTATTTTCTAAAAAACTTATAATTTTAATGAAGTTTTAAGGGAATCTTAAAACGGGTACCAATGTTACGTACCTGAAATAGATGTTACACTATTTTTTTCCTTTTGCATCACAAATAAAATAAAAAACTAGAGGGAATTTTGTTGCATTATTTAAAGGATATCCACTTTTTTAAAAAATTACTTAGCATCCATAGTCATGTAAACCTTAACATCTAAACCATTTCAAGGTCAACTTTCAACATGAATCTTAAGGGGTGGTAGAGATAGCATATTAATATGTTGTGCAGCAATGGTCCTAGAAGGCTCGAAATCTTTGCTTGCAGAGGCCATAACTCTTGCTACAGACCTCCAATCGAGATGATGTAAAAACCAAAATTGTAGTACTCAAGCTAATATAGACCATTCCAAGGTCAGATTTCAACATTAAGCTTGAGGTGTGGTAGATACCGTGTATTAATACGTGGTGTAGAATGTTTCTAGAAGGCCCAAAATCTCACTTACAGAGGCATAAATTTTGCTACAGACCTCTGATCGAGATGATTTAAAAACCAAAATGGTAGTACTCAAGCTCACCAACACCATTCCAAGGTCATATTTCATCATAAATCTTGAGGGGTGGTGGAGACCTTGTATTAATATGCGGTGCAGAATGGTCCCAAAATGCCCGGAATCTCCTCTTGCAGAGGCCATAACTTTTGCTACAGACCTTAAAACAAGATGATGTAAAAACTAAAATTGTAGTACTCAAGATATTGTACGACTTCAAAGGTCAAATTTTAATAATTAGCATATATTTTTGGTTGTGCATAAGGATACGACAATTATGCAGATAAAATGGGAAGAGTATGTGAAAATCTTTTTTTCTTATTCGGTTTTATGCACTTTGATGGAAATTACCATAATTTTTTGGTTGCGCTTAGGGAGATTAGGTTCTCATAATCCTTAACCCTAAACTTGATGATGCATGGAAAAATGATTCATTAAGGGAAGATGATGATGTGGCTCAAGGAGGCTCAAGGAAGGAAGTATGGCTCTGATACAACATGTTGGAGTAGCATGGTGACAATATAGAGGCAATAAGATGAACAATGAAAGCTTGTTTATTCATTGAGAGAGTGTCATCATATAGACACTGGGTACATCCATAGATTACATCATATGTGAGCTCAATAGTGAGCATCTAAATCCACAATCATCTCAATTAGGAAGACCACCGATGTCTCCTAGAATCTCTCAATCATAAACCACACTCCTATATTCACTCAATCACACCTACTGACTGACACATCATCAGTCACACCTAATCAGGCACACCTACACACACACATGTGTTCACACACTCACTCATGTGATCACACACCACAACCATAGACCTTATGACCCTTGGTATGATCCCATTACATCGATTTGTCCCAACAGACTCTTCATGTGTGAGTGGAGGATCTACCTCCATGACCTTAGCATCAATCTGCAAGAATATGAAGTCTATTGAATGGCAGTTGTCAATGGTTGCCAATGCTTGTATCCAATTATTGACATTGCTTTGTGTATTGCCCACTATGGCATGCTATTGCAGGGGATTTGATTTTCTTGAGATCATCGTTGAAGAGGTTTCATCCAATGCTCTATGCACAATTAGTTTTATTGCTCATGTCCCCACATTGACGCTTACGGCGGTGGCAGTGTCATGATTTTGGATTGTTAGGGGATCAGTTCCCCAATCATGGAGGATTGATGCTTCATGCAACCAAGGACGTCCAAGAAATATTTGATAGGATTTCTTGGGGAGATCAAGATTATGAATTGAAGAGGAAAGTGGACTCCCGTGACTTTTGCTGACACGCCATTCACTATTCCCAAAGGCTTTGCTCATGAATCATTGGCAAGGCGTATGTTGAAATTAGCCTTTTGCATTGGTGGGAGACCTTGTTCATCATAGAGCTCCTTGGATAGAACATTTACACCTTCTCCACCATCCACTATGGCTTGGAGCTCATCATATGCCTTATGGATCAAAGGTATAGTGATGTTGCATATGCTATCTCTCTCACCCATTCGCATAGGGATATCTTCTATGTCTTCCATAGGTGGAGGGGGATTCATTAGTTCAATCCAACCTTTGAAACTCTCATAGAGATTGGGACAATTTCATACTAGGATTCCAATGGGAATTGACAAGGCAACTTAGAATGCCAGAGAGTGCGGCTCCTTCAAGTTAGCATGGCGATTCATTATGTTGTGGATTTTTTTGTTGGATTAAAGGCTCGAGTATAGTATCAAAACTCGGTGGGGCCAAGTCAGGGATTGGATCTTGTGCTTGACAAAATATGAAGAGGGGAGAGGAGAAGAGTGGAGATGAGGAGAGAGGGCACAGCTAGAGAGCACACCACAAATAACTAACTGTTCACTAGATTTAGTTGAAAAATAGAATATATACAAACCCTTTTAGGGTTAGGGTTAGTGGATCTAACCATTTCCTTTATAGCACTCTATAAGGTTAGTGCTATGCACATATGATCACATGATGGTGCTATGCACACGTCATCACATGATGTTGAGCGTGAACTCTCAACACCTTCCCTCAAGATCAACATCATGAAGTAGGCCTTCCCTCAAGATGATGATTCTGGGGAATCGAAAAAGGACTGAGCATTACATTCCATCACACCTCTTTAATGGGAATGTCCTTCCTCTACGTCAAACCAAGAGCTAGTCGGTGTTTCTCGAATAGCTCTTTACCGAGTGGTTTGGTAAAGATGTTTGCAACATCTTCTTTGCTATCACAATGCTGCAGTGTGATGTCACCAAGTAACACTCTTTCTTTGATGAAGTGCTCTCTGACATCAATGTGCTTTGTCCTGGAGTGATATACTGGATTCTTGGCCAATGCTTGAGTCGATTGATTATCACAGTATATTGTTGTTGGCTTTGACTCATCAAAGTAATTTGTTTCTGACAATAGTCTTCTGAGCCATATAGCCTCACATGCACCTGTAGTGAGTGCCCTATATTATGCTTCAGTCGAAGATAAAGAAACAGTTGGATGTTTGTTTGAAAACCATGATATAGCACCTTGACCAAGGAAAAATGCATATCTTTATGTCGATCTCCTGGTCTCATGATCTCCCGCATAGTCATGTCACAGTATCCATGCAACCATGGATGAATTCCTCTGTATTCTATCCCAAACTATCTTGTACCTCTGATGTATCTCAAGACTCTTTTGGCTGCATTCCAATGAGGCTGTTTTGGATTTGCCATAAACTGTGCTAGTGATCTTACTGCACAACAAGTATCTGGCCGAGTGATAGTCAGATATATAAGAGATCTAATGAGTTGCCTGTAGTACCTGCCATTGACTGTAGGCTTTTATGAATCTTTAGTCAGTTTCAAACTCTGCTCCATGGGAGTGGCTGCAATCTTGCAATCTGCCATATGAAACTTCTTCAGGAGATTGTCAACATACTTGACCTGACTCATGAATGTGCTATCTGAATCTCTCCAGAACTCAATTCCAAGACAATAGGGCATAAGTCCAAGATCTTTCATGTCGAACTCTGCATATAAGTCTTGTTTCAATTTTTTGATGAAGCTATCCTTGCTTCCTATCACAATCAGATCATCTACATACAAAAGTGCAATAGTAATGTCTTTCCCTTGAACTTTGTAGTAGAGAGTATGATCTGCATTGGATTTCATGTATCCCAGATCATCAAAATACTTATCAATTCTGCTATACCAACTTTTGGGTGCTTGCTTTAAGCCGTAGAAACTTTTTTGGAGATGGCAAACCTTATTCTCCTTTCCTGGTTCAACATAACCTGCTGGTTGTTGCATGTAGACTTCCTTGTTTAGATAACCATTGAGAAATGCATTCTTGACATCGAGCTGATACACATTCCATCTGCTGAGTGTCGCTAGTGATATCAAGAACCTTATGGAATCCATCTTTGCTACTGGAGCATAAGTCTCATCATAATCTTGACCATATTGCTATGCAAATCCTTTTGCAACTAGTCTGGCTTTGTATCTTTGAGTACTTCCATCTAGATTGTACTTCACCTTGTATACCCATTTGTTTTCTATGGCCTTCTTTCCTGGTGGAAGGTCACATAGTTCCCAAGTATTATTCTTATACAAAGCATCCATTTCTTCATTCATAGCAGTTTGCCATTCTGGCTTGTCTATTGCGTCTTCGAAGTACATTGGCTCTTCTATAGCCATGATGGTAGTCATAAGAGCATAGTTGGTGGTTTCCACCTAAATTGCTTTGCCTTTCTGAGCATATGTCAATCTGGCTGGAGCTCGACTTTCCCTAGTAGACGGTCTGAGCTGCTGTGGCTCTGCTTGGGGTGTTGCTAGCAATTCTTGCTCTTTTTCATTAACCTGTTCTATAGATGACTGTGAAGTCGATGCTTCTATCTCCCGTGTAGTGAGGGTTTCCATTCTGATTCCTCATCAAAGATTACATCTCTGGAGATAATGACCTTGCGGTTGATGGGATCATACAATTTGTATGCTTTGCTTTCTTTGCTATAGCCAACCATGATGCATTTACGTGACTTCGCATCCAATTTCTTGCGATGATCATCATGTATGTGGGCATATGCTATGCAACCAAATATGCGGAGATTCCCAATGTGTGGCTTATGTCCAGTGAATGCTTCATAAGGAGTCATACCCTGTATCAGCTCGGTAGGAAGCCAATTAAGCAAGTAGTTTTCTATAGCTATTGCTTCTGCCCAATACTGATTCGGAAGATGCTTTTCACTAAGCATTGCTCTAGCACTGTTTGCTAAAGTCGCATTCTTCCTTTCAGCTCTTGCATTCTCCTGAGGAGTATCTGCACATGTGAATTGTCTTTGAATGCCGTGATTTTTGCAAAAGTTCATGAATGCTGAAGACATGTATTCACCTCCTCTGTCTGATCTCATGACTTTGATCTTTCTGCCTGTCTAGTTTTCTACCATGGCTTTGAATTCTTGAAATCTGGAAAACACTTCATATTTCTCTTTCAGAAAGTAGACCCTAAAATATCTGTTGTAGTCATCGATGAAAGTCAAGTAGTAAAGTGAACCATTGATGCTGCAGGTCTGGCCATAACCCCATACATTTGTATGTATCAAATCAAGAATACCTCATGCATGAGAAGTACTTCTGACAAAGTTGGTTCGCTTTTGTTTGTTGAAGCATCATTCTTCGCAAACTTTTCCAAGAAACTGTAGCTTCGGAATCCCAATTGCCATATTTTGATTCCTGAGATCTAACAAGTACTTGAAGTTGACATGACCATATCCCTTGTGCCATTTTGCAGATAGTGGCATCTATTGTGGTTGAGCTGACATGGCATGCTTATCTGGTACTATAGCTAGCATTCTGTATAAGTGTCCTTCCTTGACACCTTTTGCTACCAGCTGACATCTTTTGGATTTATCTCTGATAGTGCATTCATCACCGTCGAAGATGACTCTGTAGTTGTGTTCCATCATTTGACCTACTGACAAGAGGTTCTTGCTGAGCTTCGGAACATAGAGCACATCTTTCACCAATCCTTTCATACCAGTGAAATTATTCATAGGGATAACACCTGTCCCTTGAACCAAATTCAGTGTATTGTCTGCTTTGTAGATGACATTTTTCTGCCTTCTAATGGCTGCATTTCTGTGAACCATTCCTGATGATTTGTCATGTGAGATGATGCACCGCTGTCGATGTACCAAGGATCCTATTCCACTTGGTCGACTTGATAGCTGTAATCCTCTTTGGGATTGAAATCAGAGTCTAGATACACTGTATCAGTCTGATGTATTTCCTCGCTTGCAAGAAACATATTACCATGTTCATTTGCAAAATGACTGTGACTAGAATGTCCACCACATTGATTTCCTCTGCCTTGGGAATTCCCTCGATTACTGCTGGATTGACCGCCTTGGTCGTATTGCTTCTTGTGGCAATCTCTTTCATAGTGTCCAAACTTGTGACAGTAGTTGCATTGAATGTTTGACATATTGGTGGATGCATTCCCTCATCCTTGAAATCTTCCTTGGTTGGAATGATTTCCTCTTTGCTGATTTTGATGCTGCTGATGATGACTTTGATTTCGTTGCTGATGATGACCACTTTTTTTATATGATCTACCTCTGCCTCTATTTCTGTCTGAAGTTGTGAATGCCTGATCATTAGAATGACCTTTACGTGCTTGAATTTCCTGATTCCTGAGTTCTTCACCAAGTAGGACTTACTGAAGTTCTTCCAATGTTGGAATTTGCCATTGGATGGCAATAATCTAAACTAGATTCTCGTATCCCTCTCCTAGTACATTCAGAATGACTTGAACCATTTTTGCGGGGTTCATAGTCTCTCTTGCTGCTGCAAGCTGATTGTTGTAGTCTTTTATGCAGAGTACATAAGCATGACCAGTTTCGCTACTATTGTGGAAACTCTGGTTGATCTGGTTTCTCAAGGTGAGAATCCTGGATGTGTTCTTGGACTCATAGAGAGTTGCAAACATATCCCATGCTTCTTTTGATGTCTTGACTATGTTGAGATGTCCTAGCATGACATCTTGCACATTCTGCTTGATTAGATGATAGGAGTACTTGTCTTTCTTATCCCATTCTGCCTGAGCTCGGTCAATGGTAGGATTTGCTACTGATGCGAAAATTATTTGTGTAGTTGTAGATCCAGTTGCTGGTGCTGTGACAATAGGTGGAGTAGAGCTACTTGTGGTTGGATCATCCAATGGTCTAGGTGTAGACCCATCGACATACTCCCATTTGTCCTGAAGTACAAGAATGGTCTCCATTTGGTATTTCCATGTATTGTAATTGGAGTTGTCTAACTTAGAAGATGCCTCCAGATTGAGGTTGCTAGTCGTAGACATGGTGTAAGAAATGCACTCAAAAGTGTCATGAAAATCTCTGTATGAATCAATTGCAAATACACTGACTGTGCCAAGTGAAATCTTTGAATCGTTGGTGAAGATAGAACAGCAATATATAAAATCTAATTTGTATTACAAGGCTTGTGGCAATGATGCCGAGAATAGCCAAGAGGATTCACAAGGCTGAAATGATGTGCACGATGCCGTGAGATAGCCAAATAGGCTTTACAATGGTGGCATATGTGTGTGAAATAAAGTGCTATCTACCCACTGAAACAATTTGCAATGCCTCTATACTCTCTGAAGTCTGCTCGCTGAACTGATGAACGTAAGGTGTCAGGTAATGTAATGATGTGAAATCATATGTGAGTGTATGGACTGACTCCGAGTAGGTACTAGTCAAGAATTTCGGGCATGGCTTAGATTGGCAACTTGGGGAAATTCAAAGTGTTCCCTCTATGGCGATCTAGTCTACTCTGATCTAGATCTATACCAATGGTCGATCGATGAAAGAACATCAAATAATTCCTTTTCTTTTGTTCTTTTTAAGTGCTGGGTCAGATGCGTCGATGTAGAGGCAAATGTGCGTGAAGTGGTTTTACTGACGAGGCTCAAATGTGAGTGTAAATTGCATCAAAATGTGTGCATGATGTGACGAGCACGTAGAGCACAAAAACTCGAGCGACTTTCCTTTTTGGAGCGCCCTCAAATTCTTCCTAGATCAAGAGATACGACTTGATCTATGTGGAGGGGCAAAAGGGGTGCAAATGGTGCTCAATGATTATGTGTCACTGTGGGTCACATACAATGATGATGTGGCATTGTGCTAAGCAAGAGGTGTGCCAGTGGATCTCTGTGCTGAGGTGGCATGAGTGGTCACATGCAGTGGCTGTGGAGAGGTAACTGTACTCGCAGGGGTCAGTGCTGACTGGACAGCTCAGGTGGCACTACTGATGATGTCAGTAATGACATGGCAATGATGATGTGGCACAAATGATGTGGCATAGGTGATGTGGCACAAGTGATGATGTGGTAGTCGGTGGTGATGTGGCACAAGTGATGATGTGGTAGTCGATGATGATGTGGCATAGGTGGTGACGTGGTAGTCAATGATGATGTGGTAGATAAGGTTGCTGACGTGGCACTTGGAGAGGATAAGGCTAATGTGGTAGTCGTCTGCCATGTGTTAGCTACGTGAGGTGGTAGATAGACCTTAGGTGGTCCTCACCCTTGGAGCCTTACTGTGGTTAACCCATTGCACAACCTCGGGTCATCGTAACCTTACCATGGGTAAATTCTATCCTCCATGTGTCTTGTTCTAAGGTCTCTGAACCTTTGTGAAGCAAAAAGAAAGATGATGACAGATTTTGATGATGGAGTTGGAGAGCTTGCAGTTTCGTGAGGGGTGGATGCTCAGTTGGTGGCCCGACCTGTGCATGTGACTCACACTACCACATCATTTGCATCCTTTTATACCCCTCCACCTAGATCAAGCCGTAGGAGCTGATAAAGATGGCACTATGGAGGAGATCGTTGGAGTAGAAGCCTTCGTTGTGCCATGCCATTATGGGAGCCTGGAGGTTGCGCGGGCTATGCAAGGTCACCGCTGTTGAAGGTTGCTGGCTGAAGGAGTCTCTTTAGAGATGCTGTAGGTGTCATTTGGAGATCTGGATGGTAGGAGCACTTGTTGCGTAGGTGTTGAATGTGTTGGATGTTGGAGTCGTTGCTGATGCTACTTGTTGTTCAGTTAGCTGGTGTTGTTGGAGCTACGGGTAGTTTGGCACTGTAGAGGTGAGGCGGTGCTGAGGCGAGGCTAGGAGCATAGCAGCCCATGCTGTCTTTGATGTGGAAGGGCTGCTCTGCATGGAACTAGAGCCGTAGGTCGACTGTCGTGCAAGCTTGGTTGTAGAAAACTTTGGAGAGTAGCCTGTTGGTGCGTTGCTCACTGGACTTAAGGCAAGTCGTTGGTGGAAGTTGAGAGCATTGGAGACGTGCATGCGCGTGCAACCCGTGGTTGATGAAGCAACATTGAGCTCGTTGAAAGTTGCACGTCATGGCTAAGGAGCAAATCTGTGGTTGTTGTAGCTTTGGAGCTCTTTGGCTCAGTTGGATGTTGCTGATAGTCGTTGTAGCTAGTGGAGAGGCTTGAAGGAGCTTTAGAACTCTCTATCTCTCCCCAAGTTCTCTCTCGACCTTGCAGAGTGCTCAAAAGAAGAATGAACTCTCACAAGAAATATATCTCTCAATGATACATCTCTCTCTCTCTCTCTCTCTCTCTCTCTCTCAAATCTCTCGAAGAAGATGAATGAAGAACTCTCAACAAATGGAATGTCACAAGGAACCTCTCTCTCACACAATCCAAGCATCTACCATCAGTACAAAGAAAAGATGAATGAGATGCACTCCCAAAAAATAGCCATCTCCAAGCTTGAACTCCAATTGCTAGTGCACAACAATGAGGCATTGGAAGACAACACCAATGACGGCCCACTACAATGCACAACCGTGGTGTATGAAGAGCTTGTGGCTGCTCTCCAAATGGAAGATCACCTCCACGCACGCGTGCTTATCCAATGGAAGCAACTCCAAATCAGGATCATATCTGCTCATCCAACAATCGACTGGAAATGATCCATCGGGATTAAAACCCTGCGCATAATTTGCCAAGACTTGTCTGAAGATGAGAAGAATATCTTCTGCCTGTCTACACATGCCGGGTTTATAACTCTCAGGACGGATGCTTTCATTGCATATGTCTGCCTCATGGGTAGTCCTCCCCTCAGGGTTATTGCAGGTTTGTTGCCATTGCTACAAAGGCCATCCCTATTATTTGCACGGCATGACATAACCGACATCCAACCCATGCAGCTGATCATCCCATCGCACCAGCAAAAAGAAGTGTCGGATGATGACAAGGCCTATCTCACATCCAACTTCCCATATCTAACCACTCTTTCTGCCAACATCATAACCTCACTTCCCCTTGCTGCTACCACCCTCTTAACCTTCCCCGAGCTCCATCCTAATATCTATTCCCTCCATCGTCTCTTTGCTCATGCCTCTCACCATTTTCAACTTACCCAACAGTCACAAACTTACGAGCCCCTCACACCTAGCTTTTTCCCCTCCCTTGCTAATCCTACCCTTGAGGATTACCAAGCTGCTCAAACCATTTGCCCATTTCTTCCCCCCCTCCCCTCTGCTCCCCTTTCTGCCACTATCACTCAGCCATATTTCTCCCCCATGTCCCCTGCTTCTCTCCCGGCCCCGTCATCACCTCCGACACTTCTGGTGCTTCCATCAGCAGAAAATGATGCAGTATTTGATTTTGAATATCAGGATCTGGATAATCCAATTCGTACACCCATGCCAAGTCCCAGCGATGGGTATGATTTTGATGAGATACCACTTCCCCGTAACCCCATCAAGGAATTTTGGAGCAAATATCCTGATATTAAAAGTCGCGGTGGATGGACCCTGGGTAAATTTCCTACCAATCTTCGTCAGCACCAAATAAGTGAAGGTTGGATTAGCAAATTGGATCCACAACCTGATTGGCACCGCCCCAAGCTCTTTGATGTAATCTTCTTAAAGGAGTACTTACGGGCACCTCCATGTCTCAGAACCCATCCCAAGTTCTATGCAGTTCCCCGACGTAAAAAATGGGAAGCCAACATACACACTTTGGCTGAAGATCGAGTCATTAATTGGCCAATGATCGAACCCTACTCTGGTGTGGAATGGAATATCCAAGGCACCATGATCCGAGCACTTCAGCAGCATGAACAAACAATGCGCGGCAACATTGATCGCTTCCTTCGCCAAAGTGCCATATTCTGTAACACATTTGCATTAATTCTGGAGGTCCCATGTTACCTTGATTCCCATTTGCCTCCACTCAGCTTTAATCCCAATGAACGGATTGATGCTCAGATTACCAGCCGACTCTATCAAAGAGTGATCTTCTTGGAGGCACGCCACATATCTCTGTTCGAGCAAATGGTAGATACAGGCTACCTGGAAACTGCGCAAAAATTGTATGGTGCTAAGGCCCTACAACAGGATCGACTGGCACGACACAAGTTCCACAGCCACTGGACTAAAAACATGGCAACCTAGGTACGTGATCGCAATAAGCCATAACCCGAGGACGGGTAATCAAATGAATCCGGGAGTATGTTGACTCTGTGCCAACATGAACTTATGAAGAAAGAGAAGGTGTAACAACTTTGTGATACAACTTTGTGTTACAACTTTGTGACACAACTTTGTGTTACGACTTTGTGTAACAACTTTGTGTTACGAGTTTGTCTACATGAAGAGAGAGAATGTGTTACGACTTTGTGACACAACTTTGTGTTACAACTTTGTGTAACAACTTTGTGTTACATGCAGAGAGAGAAGCTCTCTAACTTGTATAAATACCCCATAATGGAATGAAGCCCGCACTCTTGGGGCATTGTGTTGAGTCTACATTGGTATTCCAAGCATTTGTCTCAAGTGTCCATGCTTCCTTGCACTGCACGTCCAAAAGCATGTCCTAACCTTGCAACCCTTCTCCCCTCTCCTCCAACCCTGCAACCCACCCTCTCCCTCCCCTCCTCCCTCCTTCTCCTTCCTCCTTCTCCTCCTCCTCCCTCCTCCTCCTCCCTCCTCCTCCTCCTCCTCTCTCCTCCCTCTCCCTCCTCCTCTTCCCTCCTCCTCCTTCTTCCTCTCTCTCTTCCTTCACCCATGCTCTTACACCTTCTTCCTCTCCCACTCCTATGCTTTCCTAAACCCTTAAACTCCATGATCTACGAGGGAGACGAGTTCTCCACCATGTACTCTACTCTGAACCTTGGATCCTCCTTCTAACCCTGGACTCCTTCTAAACCTTGGAACCTCCTTCTAAACCCTGGACTCCTTCTAAACCTTGGAACCTCCTTCTGAACCCTGGAACTCTTTCTAAACCCTGGAACTCTTTCTGAACCCTGGAACCTCCTTCTGAACCCTGGAACTTCTCCTAAACCCTTGAACTCTTTCTAAACCCTGGAACCTCCTTCTGAACCCTTAAACTCCTCCTAAACCCTACAACCCCCAATGAAGGCGAAAGCCTTCATTACCCCAACAATGATGGTTTACGTGCCTTTTTACACATGCTTGCACTTTATTTGCTTACCACACTTAAGCCTACGTCTCTCACTGAAACACGACTCGAGGTCCTAAGCTACACATATACTACAACGACAATCCCAATATATCTGTAGGTGACAAAAAGCCTCGGAACCCTGCAACATAGAATACCCAGCTCTTCCTACGAAAGCAGTAGGAAAGAGCCAACAAAGTGACTCTTATACCAACCAACCCTTGACCATGCTACCTTCAGGTCTTGCATTTTGTCTCACCAAACCCTTCAAGGTCTTCATGAAGTGCTCGAGGAAGAACAACCATCGTGCATGTATAGTACCGCATATAGCAATCTCATCCACCAAATGCACTATGAGATGTAGTTGGCTTGTGAGAATAGAAAGTGGAAATGTCTCCTCCACTAAAAAAGCCACCTCCACACTCTCAAGCATGGTGGGATCTATTTCCTTTGAACTCACATACCTAGAAATGAAAAAGTACACCATATTAGCAATATGAACACCTTGCATGGAGCATTGATATGCATCACATTTTGTATCATGTAAAGTACCTCACAAGCTCACCCATCTTGTAAATGCAATCCTTCACATCCTTCGATGCACTACGAGAAATGCTAGTAGGTAGTATGAACTGAACACACGAGGAATGGTTGATAAGTTGCTTCTAATTCACTCACAAATTTGAAAGAAAAAAGATATTATGCACATAAAATACTTACTTGGAGCATCTTGTGCCAATCATGAGATTTCAAGCCATATAATTGCTCTACACCTCTTTTCTTGCTCTTTGTAAAGGACCCCTTCAAACACCTCATGCATCCAGTGGGAGTACGAATTGTAGTAATAGCACACTTCACCGCCACCATCTCTAGCTTTGATAACCTCCACGGTGCACAAGGTAAAAAAACACGCTCCTTTGGTCTCTCTTGTGGCCAAGCTTCATGCATCCTCCCTGTGGTACGTAGATCCTCCCTTATGCTTGCGGAATCTCGTGTCCCGTTCAAATGTTCCCAAATGGTAGATGCCACATTCTTGAAGATATGCATGGGATCAAGCAGGTGATTGATCTTGAGTTGGGACCAAGATGGTAAACGATAAAAAATGGAGTATCTAAACAAAAGCTGGTGTTAGTAGGCAATTTTATTTCCAGCCAATATAGCACACAATAGTTACAAACCCTTACCGGCTCATGCCAAGTGGTGGAGGAGTCATGGAACTGTCCCAAATTCTCATCCAATCTCCCGCAGTGAGTGATTGTGGGAGGACTTCATTCCAAGGGGCAACATACCTAGGATGATCAGGTGGGAGAAATCGATGGTGATTCTCATAGATGACCTTATTCAATGCATCTACCCGTGAGGCAACAAGCGAAGGACCACAAATAGGACATGCATGGTACCCCGATGTAGTGAGACCTGAACAATAGATGCAATAAAGAGTTGAAGGTGGGTTTAGGGTGCCACACCCTTTGCCTACTCATAATTAGAAGTGCAATGCTTACCTGAACATTCGCCATAGTTTGGGAAGTCATGCATCGTCCACATCAAGACTACTTTGCAGTTGAAGTCTCGTGACAAGGGAGGCTTGCTCACATCATGCACCTCGATACCTCTCCAAAGTATCTCTAGCTCGTCAATCAAAGGCTCCAAATAAACATCAGGATTTTTGACTTTATGTTTCCCTGGAATTAGAAGGGATAACATAACATGTCCTTTCTTAATCGCCATAGAGGGTGGAAGATTATAATTCACCAATATCGCTGGCCATACACTGTAAGCGGTGCTTTTGAGACCAAATGGGTTCACACCGTCCATACCCAATCCAAGTCTCAAGCTCCTAGGTTCTTCCTTGAAGCTTGGCCATGTGTCTTCAATATGCTTCCACGCAGGAGTCTCTGCGGGAGTTCTCCACTTGCCATCAGTTGATCGATGGGAGGAATGCCATGACATGGGCTCTGCAATGGATTTGCACTTGAACATATGTTGGATGTGAGGAATTATGGGAAAATGTCATAGAACCTTACAAGGCACATCCAAAGTTTTGAGATCTGCTCTATATCTTGCCTCTCCACAAGTAGGACACTCTAGTCTTGCATCCTTATGTAGTCCACGAAACAAAACACAATCGTTGATGCATGCATGGATGCGCTTGTAATCTAATCCTCCAAGAGAGGTCACATGTTGCCTTGCCATATCTCTTGAGGTCAGTAATTTATTCTCCCTCAGAAGCATTTTACACAATAGCCTACACATGAAAACCACAAATGAGGAAAAGCATTCGAGTAATTGGCCCACTAGCATAATTCACCATGTTTGCAAAATAGATTTTAAAGCTTACTTGAGTAATGCATTCAAACTTGCATTGCTCCATCCATAGATGGTTTGCAAGTTTAGTAACTCAAGGGAGGAACGTAGAACAGGGAATGTGCACCCCTCAAACAGTGGAGTCGATGCTGTGGTAAAAAGATTGTCCTGCTCCATGCTATCATCCCTCCCTTCAGATTGATGGACATATAAATCCCACACGATATCATCAAACACCTCCTCCTCCATGGCTTCATGAGGTAATGGCGGAGGGCTAATATCACCATCACTCCATGCATCCGTAACGGTCCCTCCTGAAGATCCCACCTCATATCGCCGATGCTTTGCCTCCTCACGATGAGCATAAGGCAACATATGCGGGTGTGGCACTGCATCTTGTACGAAATTAAAACGGAATCATAACTCAAACATATGAACACCCATAGGTATCTCAATCAACCTTAACTCTTTGACACTTACCATGTTTACGGTCGCATCCCATTATCCATACTTTGAGATGTGATTGAGTGTAATCCTATGTGCATGATACATGTTTCCTCAACATCGATCACACATACATTTGACTTTTTGCTCCAACCACATTTCGTGATGGTGGATATGGAGGGATTCATCCTCACTGGAGCTACTTGTTGAAGATGAAGACATCCTATAAATAAACAACCCAAAAATTTTGCTCTTGTATCAAATATTTAATCTTAAAACTCTGTTGTGCATCTAATATCGCGTCTAAAACTACGTCTGTCTATTCTATGGTGCGCATCTATAGGCACATTTAAAACCGTGTCTGCTCTGTGTTATAGATGCACAATTAAATGCACATTTAGATGCGTATATAGACACATAATTAGACGTGCTTATAGACACGGTTTTCAAAACTACTTTTAGCGTGCTTGCTTTTCTTCACATACTTTTAGCATCACACGGCTTGCTTTGCTATTAACAGACACAGTTCCGAGCATCCACACTTATCTCCAAGCACCCACACTTCTCCAGGCTTACACAATCATATCCAAGCACACAAGAGAAGAGGGTGAACAAGGAAGAGAAGAAAGAGAAGCAAAGGGTGAACAAGGAAGAGAAGAAAGAGAAGCAGCTTTAAAAAAGGACAAGAAGCTTCCATACCTCTATCCAAGGTAAGTCTCTTTACGGTTGATCTTCTTTGAAAGTTGCTCTCTTTGGATTCTCGTCCTTTGTTGTATCCAAGAAATGAATGTTTTTGGTACCAGTGTTGTGCTTTTTTGTCGGGCGCATGTCCTTTTTGAGTTTTTAGAATAGTCCGTCTATCGGAGCGTGTCTATAGACGCATCTGAGAGCGCATCTAAGAGCACGTCTATAGATGCATCTACTCTATTTTTGGAAATAGATAGCTGCATCTATAGACACGCTGTTATACGCAAAGATAGACGCGCTTTGTGATTTTTCCCTAGCCACTTCCACTTCCAAGAAAAGGATTGCATATTGAATGATGGAAATAAGTGATTGCATGAATGAAGAAAGGGATTGCATGAATGATGGAAAGGGATTGCATGATTGAAGAAGGGGATTGCATGAATGATGGAAAGGGATTGCATGATTGAAGAAGGGGATTGCATGAATGATGGAAAGGGAAAGCATGATTGAAAAAAGGGATTGCACTCTATATTTTCCTCTCTTTTTCCTTCTCTCTTTTATCCTTTCTTTCCTTCTCTTTTCGTCTCTCTTTTTCTCTCTTATCTCCTCTCTTTTTCTCTCTTTTTTCCTCCTCTCTTTTCCTCTATTTTCCTCTCTTTCCTTCTCTCTTTTATCCTCTCTTTCCCTCTCTTTTCGTGGTAATTTTTATCTCTTATCTCCTCTCTTTTCCTCTCCTTTCTCCTCTCTTTTATCCCCACTTTTTCTCTCTTTTTCTCCTCTCTTTTCCTCTCCTTTCTTCTCTCTTTTATCCCCACTTTTTCTCTCTTTTTCTCCTCTCTTTTCCTCTCCTTTGTCCTCTCTTTTCTCTCTTTTCTACTCTCCTTCCTTCTCTCTTTTTCTCTCTTTTTCTCTTCTTTTTCTCTTCTCAGCTCATCAGTAATCTTCTTTTTTTCATTTTCTAGTTCATCATGTGGCCAGGAAACTCTTCAGGCTCACCTGATCTTTGGGAGACCATCTTTTGGGAGCTATATAACCTTTTGGGGCACCCTCCTACTCCTGGGGAGTTATACGACTACATGACGGGTACTCTAAACACCCCCCAGGAGTCGGCACTACAGACTCCAAACCACCCCAACCCCACACCAACTGAGATTACCCCAGCGGAGTCAACACAGCCCAGTTGGCTACACAACCGAGCCCCTTCCCCCATGCCATCCTATGCCCCTTCCCCCATGCCGTCAGGAGGCCCGTCTATCTCGCAGAGCCATCAGCGTACTCTTGTGCAGTCGAGACTCGGTTCTCCAGCTACGAGCGGTCCACGTAGTCCCATGTAATCGAGAGTCGCTTCTCTAACTACGAGTGGCTAGCGTATTGTAAGAAAACAATACAACATCTGTGCTCAATAGATAATAGGATCTTGTACGCAAGAGAGAAAACCAGATAGTATGGAGAATAAAAAATTTGATTACTGTACAACTGATACAATAGATGGTGCTACCTCCCAACCGTGCGCTCATGTGAAAGAAGCTTCGATGGTGAGCAGGAAATAGTAGAAAATGGAGGCTGGATGCTAAGGAATCAGGGTTGCTGTAGCCAGTGATGAAATGGGCTTCATGGGCTTGCTCTTATATAGCCACCACAAGTAGTCGATTAGAGTCAATTGGGTGACCGACCCAGTCTGCCCAAAACGGTCGACTAGGGGTCGATCCCGAAATAGGCCACCAACCACATGATAGAACAGGTGTGCAAAATAGAGCAACTGACCTATGGTTGCCGTTTGGCCCAGAGCCATCCGGGATCATCTGAGGCTCCAAACGGGCCCCGCAACCCAAGAGTGGGCTGCCCCGGGAAACACTCCATCTACCCTCAATGCGGTTAGTCATGGGATGCCTTCCCGCACTTGCATGTAGCCTAGTTGGTGGTGTGCCAACTCTATCTGAAGCCGTCCAGCCATCAGGCCACACATGGCCCCCATCTGGTGTCCAAACCAGGACCTACTGGATAACCAAGCTACTCAAATGTCATTTCTTCATATGGGGGCTTTACAAGTAGAGTTAGCAGGTTCTCGCGTAATTACATGAGAGTGGAGCATTGATATCTAACACCCCCCCTCAATGTCCACCCGCAAGTGAACTTACTTTTCGGTCGATGAAGATGCCTCTCAAGCAAGTCTCTTCCAAGAGCCTTCGTGAAGATGTCCGCAGCATTCTCTGTAGTTGGACAGTACACCAAGTCGACCTCTCCATCCATGATGAGCTCACATACAAAGTGATATTGAATCTCAATGTGTTTTGTGCAAGCGTGGAACACAGGGTTCTTTGCAATCGCCATGCAACTCTGATTGTCACATGATAACTGCGTAGGCTTGTTCTGCACTGGGATGCGTCAATTTTACGAGCAAAAACCTATGAGCAGGTTTATCCGAGCGTGTTTTTCAAGAGATTTAAAAAATAGTATTTCTTTAGGAACATGGTATTTTCACTTTTATTTTATATAGACTAGTCACTTATTCATTTTTACATAACATAAATCTTCTTATTCATAGACATTCATTTGTACCCTTGTTATTACCTTAAAAAAGTGTTGAAAAATAATTCCTTTAAGAAACATCCCTCATAATCACTCTCAATGTAATAATATTATACATAAATAATTACTTATTAAACACATTTATATCATATGGCAATATCTTTCTATTGTTTTTATAGTATTAATAACAAGATATTTATGGACATGTTTTTAAAGAAGTTTAAATTACTATAAACAAGTATTCACTTGGGCTTAAATATCACTTTCATAAAATGCATGTAACATTTGATACTATATATGCAAGATTTTCCAAAATATAATCCCATAGATGTGCTCAAATGGGGTTTTCCGATCAATTTGAGTGGCTGAATGACTATATTTGGACATTGGATGTGAAAGTTATGTCACTTTTAAAAGTGTTGTCCAAGGTAGTTTCGCCAGCGAAACTACCTTGGAAGACTACTTCAAAGGGGTTTCGCTGGCGAAACTACCTTTATGGCTTGCTTCAATGATTTTTCTTTGGATAAGCCCTTTCATGAAGATTGGTTGAGAGAGATTTTTCAATGTCACCCCCTATTAAGTAAAAGTCGTAAGAAGGATCATAAGGGAACTTTCATGGAGAAGTCTACTCTACATGTGGGTTTCTTTAAAAGCCATCCCATTCTGTTCTCACCATTTCCAAAGATTCATGTAAAGATTTGTGTATAAAATAGTTATTGCTATGATACTTTGCATATTTCTAAGTGAAATTATGTTTACTTCTAATCCATTTTTGCCATATTTTTGCATAGTTGGAAGCTTTTTTTTCCTTCGCTCGGACGCTCGGAAGATTTTGCTCAGAAAATGCTCGTCCCCTTCTGCACTGCACCCATGTATCCTAAAATCCTCCTCAACCACACTGCCTCGCAAGAAGCAAAGCATGCTGATTTGTACTTGGCCTCGGTAGAAGAAAGAGCAACTGTGGGTTGCTTCTTGCTGACCCATGACACAGCTCTAGATCCAAGTGAGAAACAATAATCTGTCACTAATCTCCTGCTATCCACGTCTCCTGCCCAATCTGAGTCACAGAACCCGATCAAGATGTTGCCCTTGGTATAGGTGATGCCATAATCAAGTGTGGCTTTGATGTATTTCAGCACCCGCATCCCTGCCCTCCAATGGTTCTCTCGGGGCTTATTGGAAAACCTGCTTAGTACACCAATTGCAAAGCTGATGTCCGGCCACGTGTTGCACAAGTTAATCAAGCTGCCCATAAGCCTTCTGTACTTCGCTTCATCCACCAATGGTGATGAATCCTCGTTTGAGAGCTTCACGTCAACCTCCACAAGGGTACCAACTGTCTTGCACTCAGCCATGCCAAATGCCTTCAGTATCTCTCCAGCATACTTCAGCTGTGAAATGAAGATCTGTTTCAGCTCTTTCCAAACTTCAAACCCCAAATAGAAATGCATCAATACGGGGTCTGTCATTTCAAACTCTCTTCCTAGCAAATGCTTTGTCTACGAGATCTTCTTTTCATGGTTCCTTGTTATGACAAGGTCGTCCACATAAAGGACCACGATCATACACTTGCCTTCTTCTCTGAAGATATACAAATTTGCATCAGATGGGCTCCTCCTGAACCCGTTTTGCAGAAAGTAGGCATCAATTCGCTGGTACCATACTCATGGGGCCTGTTTCAGCCCATAAAGTGCCTTCTTCAATTTACAAACTTCACCTTCTGAACCGGGATCTCAAAACCTGGTGGTTGTTCCATGTATACCTCCTCCTTGAGATCTCCATTCAGAAAGGTGGATTTTGCATCCATCTGAAACATGGGCCAACTTCCATGTGCTGCTAAAGCCAAAACACTACGAATTGTGGTTAGTTGAGCTGTGGGAGCAAAAGTATCTTGATAATCAAAACCATGTACTTGTGCGAATCCTTTTGCCATGAGCCAAGCCTTGTACTTATCCAACGTGCCGTCAGATTTGTACTTGGTCTTGTACACCCACTTGGTTCCGATTACCTTGCATTTTGGTGGTCAATCCACAAGGTCCCAAGTGTTGTTCTTCATTATGGAGCCATACTCCTATTGCATAGCCTCCATCCACCTATCATCACCCTGTGCCTCTTTAAGACACTTGGGTTCTTCAGCACGGATCACCTCTGCCATCAATGCGTAGTTGATCAAGTGTTCCTACGCCCTCCTTTCCTCTAATCTCTTGGATCGGCGGTGTTCGGATGGTTCCTCCTCAATGGCTGGAGGTTCTCTGTCGTCCAAAAGCTGCTTTACCCACTTCAGGAATGGCCGTTGCCATTGTGGTTCTACAGGTTCTTCTTCATCTTCTTTATCTTGAATCCTCCCAAGCACCACTGGGGGAGTTCGGTCTGCTGTTGGTGGTGGTACTGGATGGATATCCTGGTCCTGGTTGTCTGGGAAGAAAGCATCCTCCTCCAATTGATGCGGCTATTCTGAGAAGACCACATTATGACTTACAATCACCTTCTTGGTAATAGGGTTATAGAGATGGTAACCCTTCGCCTCTTCATTGTAGCCCAAGAAAATACACTTTCAGCTCTTCGGTTCCCATTTGGTCCTGGTAGCATCAGGGACATGCACAAAACAGTCACATCCAAAAACTCTGAAGTATGCAACTGAAGGTTTCTTACAAGAAAAGGCCTGCAGTGGAGTCATCCCTTTCACAGCCTTCGTGTAGCTATGATTCAGAATGTAAACTGCAGTGTTACACCACCTCCGTCTGAACTCAATTTCTTCACCTTCCTCCCCGATTCTTTCTCGACCATTACATGCCATTCCTTGAACTTACTAAAAGCCTCGTCTTTAGTCTTCAGAAAGTATATCCATATCCTTCTACTGTAGTTGTCGACCAGCGTCATGTAGTAGGAACCACCCAAAGCTTCCATCTCCATCTTTTCACAGAGGTCTGTGTGAACGAGCTCTAGAGGAGCCTTTGCCCTGCTGGCCTCTTTAGGAAAGGGATGCCGATGCTGCTTGTCGATCATGCAAGCTTCACATACATCGAGTAGATCTGCAATTTCTGGTAGGTCTGCAATCATTCCACTTTTATGCATCTCCTTTAAAGAACTAAGGTTTAGATGACCAAACCTCTCATGCCACAACTTAGTGTTCTTCACATCTGCTCGAGCACTGAAAGCTGAGAGTTCGTAGATGTTGTTGCATCGTGTACCTTTACCAACAACCTTCCCTTGAAGATCCAAAATCTGTGTGCCATTCTTATCGAAGTGAACTTTGAGGTCCCGATCCGTGATCGCAGAAACGGACAACAAGCTCCTCTTGATATTTGGCACATAAAGAACATCGAACAACTGTTTTACAACTCCATCTAACTTGAGAGCAATCGTACCTTTTCCTTTTGCTAGACATTTTGCATCATTGCCGACTACTACCAGGATGTCATTCCCTATCGGCTGTAGAGAGGTATACCAATCCTTGCAACTGGTCATGTGGTGCGATGCACCATTGTTAATGATCCATGGTTCATCCGTAGGTACAACTGCCTCCGTGCAAATCTCCTCAATTGCTACGAACAGCTCTACTGGTAGCGCCTGCGCACTATTGTTGTGGACTCTTTCTTTACTCCGTTCTTCTCATCTGCAATCTCTCTGCAATCTTCTTTCAGCACTCATTCTGCTTGTGCCCTGCCTTGTTGCAATAGAAGCACTTGATCTTCTTCGTTCTCTTTTTATCATCAGAAGAAGATGGGTTACCAGAGTCCTTACCCTTACCTTTCTTTGATCCATCGTAGAAAGCCGAATCTTCTCCAGTCCTCGTCTTTTGATGCATCTGCTCCTCCAGAAGCATTGTGCTGAAATCCTCAAAGTTGAGGGGCAGATTTCTAATATATGTATTCAGCACCGTAACAAGACCATCGTACTTTGGTGGGAGAATTCGTATGCACCTCCGTGCTAGATTCTTGCTGGTGATGGTGATGCCAATTGCAGTCATCTGATCACGCAGATTCTTCACCCTGGTGATTAACTTCTCTGCCGCTTTAGACTCAAACAGTTTCTCATTCACGAGTTGAGTCTCCAGATTCTGAATCCGTGTCTGATTCGTGGTCTCGTACTGATTTTTCATGACCGTCCATGCCTCCTCCACTGTGGTGACATGTTGAATTAATGCCATGAGGGAATCACTTACACTGCAGACAATTGAACACAGTGCATCTTCATTTCTTCTTGTCCACCCGAGAATCTCATCTCCAGTATGCGCTTAGGATGCTCATCATTTTGAACTTCCAAAGTGGATAGTTAGAGCCGTCCAACTTTCCACTTTCGTCGAACAGTGGGATTCACAGTCTTGCAGGCTGGGCCATCTCTCAGAATCTACTCGCAAACAGAAACACACTACCAAATCTTCTTGCTAGAGTCCAAGATCTGATACCATATAAGAAAACAATACAACGTCTGTGCTCAACAGATAACAGGATCTCGTATGCAAGAGAGAAAACCAGATAGTATGAAGAATACAAAATTTGATTACTGTAGAACTGATACAATAGATGGCGCTGCCTCCCATCCATGCGCTCCTATGAAAGAAGCTTTGATGGTGAGCAGGAAACAGTAGAAGACGGAGGCTAGATGCTAAGGAATTAGGGTTGGTATAGCCAGTGATGAAATGGGCTTCACGGGCTTGCTCTTATATAGCCACCACAAGTAGTCGGTTAGAGCTAATTGGGTGACTGACCCAGTCTGCCCAAAATGGTCGACTGGGGGTCGGTCTTGAAATAGGCCACCGACCACACGATAGAACCGGTGCGCAAAATAGAGCAACTGACATAGGTTTCCGTTCGCACTGGGATCATCTGAGGCTCCAAACGGGCCTTGCAACCCGATGGGCTGCCCCGGGAAATGCTCCATCTACCCTCAATGCGGTCAATCATGGGATGCCTTCGTGCACTTGCATGTAGCCTACTTGGCAGTGTGCCAACTCTATCTAAAGCCGTCCAGCCATCAAGCCACACATGGTCCCCATCTGGTGTCCAAACCAAGACCTACCGGATAACCGAGCTACTCAAATGCCTTCTCCTCATATGGGGGGCTTTACAAGTAGAGTTAGCTGGTTCCCGCATAGTTACACGAGAGTGGAGCATTGATATCTAACATGTACTAGCTCAACACGACACAGTAGCAGGCGTAGTAGCAAGCAAAGTGGTGGGGGATGCATGGCATAGTGCTTTGGGAGGGGTGGTGGTGGGGACAAGGATGATTCAGATGATTTAGATGTGCCTCTGGGTGATGGTACGATCTACTGTGGCATCACTCAGACAGGAGGCAACTTGATGGATGCACGGGGGAAGGACATCATGGCCTTCATGTGCTCTGTAATTGATAACAATTACAGAGATTGCTTCATCCACTACAAAAACCATCCAAAGAGGTTGGCTGATGAGACCCTCGTTGCTGTTCACTCTAGGTATCCTAACCCCCCAATGTTCAGTTCATAGATAAATGGGCCAAGTCAAAGATTGTTATGATACTTGGCAATAAAAGATCTTCGCTTAAGAGGCAGGCACTAGCGGAGCTTGCCAGGCTCGAGGGAGGTCAACCACCAAGGGGCCCACCCCACACCACTCACAAGCATGAGCAAAAGAAAGCAATGAAGTCAACGAGGGAGGAACCCAGTCTGCAGGACGTGGAGGCACAAAGGATCCAAATGGAGCAATATGGAAGCGTGCATTTTGGAGCAGGGGCTGTTGAATCATGGGAGGCCCAGTGAGATTGAAAGGTGACATCAAGGGTAGGACAGTTCATATGCTTGTGGACAGTAGGGGCATACACAATGTAATCAACACTAGGACCTTGCAGAAGGTGGGGCTTATTGCCAAATAGATAGATGATGGGCTGAGAGTTGAGGTTGCTAATGGACAACATATGATTAGCAAACATGTTGACAAGATGTGAGAATTTGGCTCTCTCCTTATTAGGATTTTGCAAGTGATCTTTTTGGATTGGACTTTGGTCCAATTGAATTGTCTTGGGATGTGATTGGATGAAATCCCTTTGGGAGTTTCATGTTAACTTGAATGCCATGACTCTTTGCTTTGCACATAAAAGAAAAACATTGGTATCATAATGTTTGACAACCCCAAAAATGGAAATCATTTCAACAAGGCAGTTGGCCCTAGAGCCCAAGAAAGAAAGTGCCATTCATGTATTAAACGTATTAGTGACTCATATGGGTCGCATTCCCAAGGTGAAGGCTATGCAATTACCTCCAAAGAGGGATAGAAATCATGCCATATTTTTGTAGCCTAGAAGTAAGCCCATAAACAAGCTCCATATTGTCTTTCTAAAGTGGAACAAGAGGAAGTGGCAGGAGAGGTTTGGGAGTTGCTTGAGAAGAATTTCATTTCTCATAGCATTTCTCCCTTTGCATTCCTTATGCTTCTTGTGAAGAAGAAAGATGGGTCATACCTTATGTGCTTTGATTAGAGAGATCTCAACAAGGTACAATTAAAAACAAATTTCCAAGTGACCTAGAATTGATGATATGTTGGAGCTAAAGGGTGCTCAATTCTTCACGATTGAGCTATCATCAAATCAGAGTGAAAAGGAGTGATGCGAACAAAACAAACAACCTTTCACACACAGAAAGGGGTTTGTATTGACTTCAAGGTGAAGCCACTTGGGTTGACAAATGCACTGCCCATCATTCAAGCACTCATAAACAAAGTATTGTAGCTGCTTCTCTTCTGATATGTGCTAATTTTCTTTGATGACAACCTCATTTACAGAAAAAGAAAACAACACATTGAACATGTCAAACAAGTGCTAGGAATTTTGAGGTTGCATCAACGTTGTGCAAAAGCCAACAAATGTAACTTTATGGAAGAAGAGGTTGAATAGTTGGGGCACATTGTGGGCAGAGATTGGATTCAAGTGGACCTCACAAAGTTGAAATGCATCATGGAATGGCCATGGCCACTAAATCCCACCCAGCTGACAGATTTTTTGGGTCTCACTTCCTTCTACATGCGATTTATTCTAAAATTTGCCAAAAGAGTAGCTCCTCTTACCAACCTTTTGAAGAAGCATGCCTTTTTGTAGTCAAAAGAGGCATAGCCCAGTTTTGAAGACCTGAAATTTGGCTTGAATCATGCACCTATGTTGGTAAGCCTTGACTCTTCATGGGCAATCATTTCTCTAATTTGCAGCTTCCCCTCCAAATTTGTTGACTACTATAATCTGCCGCCATCCAAGCTAAACATCTTCTTCTATTCTCTCTTTCTCTATCCCTCTCTTTCTCTTTCTTTGTAAGTGTCTCTCTCTCTCTCTCTCTCTCTCTCTCTCTCTCTCCTTTAACTAAACCTCTCACAAAAACAAACAAAATATTATTACAAAAAACATAGAATACTTCTCTCTCTCTCCATCTATCTTCCAAGCTACCTATCATACAAACAAACATCAAATTTTTTTGAAATGCTTAGTTTACAATATGCTCTCTTCCTACTCTATTTCTCCACAAACAAAGAAAACATTATCAATATCATATCACTCTCTCTCTCCCTCCCAAAACTCTTTGATTAGGATCTCTTTTACTTCCTTCTTTCTCAAATACTTCTAAAACCTAGCAGTTTGAAATACAATCTCTATCTCTCTTCCTCAATCATCCCCTCAACAGAAGAAAACATAGCAATTCAAAATATAATCTCTCTCTCTCTTTTTCCTTCCTCTATCTACCCCTCCTATACTAGCAAATAAAAAAATGACTATTTTCTATCTCTCTCCCTCACTCATCCCCTCAAATAGATAAAAAAACATAGCAGTTTCAAATATAATCTCTCTCTCTCTCTCTCTGTCTCTCTCTCTCTCTCTCTCTCTCTCTCTCTCTCTCTCTCTCTCCCTTCCTAAACTGATGAAGAAAAAAACGACTATTTTATGTCTCTCTCTCCCTCACTCATCCCCTCAAATAAAAACCAACATAGTAGTTCGAAATACTCTCTCTCTCTCTCTCTCTCTCTCTCTCTCTCTTTCCCTTCCTCTATCTATCCCTCCTATACCAGTGAAGAAAAAAATGTCAAAAATCATCTTGTAGTTTTACATATCATCTACCTCAATCTCTCCCTCTTCCCTGTCTCTTGTAACAAACATATAGACAAAGTGTGATACAAAAATATATCCATTACGGGAGATTTGTGGTCTTGAAAGGGCCTTGTAAGGAATGGATTAGACAAAGATTAGTCTCCCTAATTTACAATTCTATGTGTAGGGGTCATAAAGGATGACAAGGTGGTTTGAGAAGACTGTACATGGTTTTGCCTTGCACTTATGCTCAAGGATCCACTAAGTCAAGAAGCAGGGCTATTTTATATCTCACCTGATAGGCAGAAGTGTCACCATTAGCTTGGTGGCTTAGTGGTCAAGGCTCTTGATTGATGTACAGGAGGTTGTGGGTTCCATTCCCTACAAGCACACTAGTCGCGTATTAAATTTTTGGTACGTGGGTTGGGCGAATGTCGGCGGGTTGTGCCATGTGGTAGCCGCACGAGGCCGCTCATTGTTTTGGTCATTACTTTGGGAACAAAAGTGCCACATGTCACTCTCGTGGGATTTCCTCCTTCCTCCCACTTGCAAGGCCACTTGCCATGCATTAAATATTTTTTCTGGACCTTTGTAGGGGAAATTTTCAAATTTTTGGTGCACCACACGATGAATAAAACACCGATCAATGAACCCCTACATTGATCGGTGAACCCCTACATTGATCGGTGAACCCCTACACCAGGCGGTGTATTAGGATTACACTGGTTGGTGTAGTCAGTCGCAGCACATGGTGGGCATGCATCAGCTGAATACACCAACCAGTGTGGTGACATACCGACTAGTGTGTTGAGTTGAGTCTGTAAAAGGCAATTTGCAACATTTTTTTCACTTTCATTGGAATTTACCATTGTTTTTCATTATTTCCCATTATTTTCCATTGCTTCCCGCCGTCCCATTCTGGTCTAGCATTGCTTTTGTTTTTAGTCAGTGCAGAATGATGGATCACTTTAGCCGGTTGGATTCACCTTGCCCTAGCTGAGAGGAAAGAGAGAGAGAGAGAGAGGAATATGTGAGATGTTTGCTTTTGTGTGTGCGCAGTTATGATGTGTATCACTTGGGGTCGGATGAGGACTCGCTTCAGCGAGTTGGATTCATCTCGCCTTGAGTGACATCCTATTAGGTAGTATCATGATCAAGACCGGGTGATGGCTCGCTTCGGCCGGCTAGATTTAACTCGCCCCAGCTGAGAGAGAAAAAGAGAGAGAGGAATAATTGATATGTTTATGTTTGCTTACTTTTGTGTGTGCATGTATGATGTGTATCACTTGGGTCGAATGATGACTCGCTTCGGCTGGTTAGATTCATCTCGCCTCAAGTGACATTCATGATCAAGGCCAGGTGATGGCTCACTTCAGCCAACTGGATTCGTTTTTTATTCAAATTTAAAAACAATCCATTGGTTCATAATTGAAGAGGGGTGGTTTTATTGGGGACAAAATTTTAGTCGAGCCCTGGGTCTTTTGATACCCCTTGAATGCACGTGATACCTAAGATTTCTTAGTGGTGCACCCCTCGAGCCTGAATGCCAGAAACTACATGCTGGATTTCACACTAGATGGAAAATCCATGCATGTAAACATTATTGATTGGGAAAGGTGTCTCTGAGGAATTGAGAGCAAGCCCAGGCGCTTGCTCTAAAGTCATGATTTTCTTGGTTTGCACCAGAGCTATATGCAAGAAATGATGCATACCCTCAACCAAATTGCACATGGTCAGACATGTTAGATTGCTATGTTGTTGGTTGGTTACTTGGCAAAATAGCCAACTTCCTTGTGGGCTACTCGTCCACACTGTCAAGTGATCAATTATACTGAGGGCATGTAATAAAGCTATTGTGAGATTGTAAACTCCAATTGTTCTAGAATGAGCCTTGAGAACGCATGACAATGGACTTGTTGCTAACTAAAATTCATGCACACAATGTTGATGAAATGATGCAATGTGACCAATCGATGATATGAAAACTTATCTATAAAATGTGCAATTTTCACATCTCGTCATATCTCAATTTACAAGGTGGATATGTTAGTATTCACAGAATGATTTTGGCAGTTGCGAGATGGCCTCTGCAAACATTGTTTGCAATTGGATAGCTTAGTATTTACAAGGTGGATAGCTTAGTATTCACATAATGATTTTGGCACTTGCCAGATGGCCTACAAACATTGTTTTTAAGTCGTGTACTTTTTAAATATTCCTAAATCATATTTTGCACCATTTTGAAATGGATGTTGGATAACATCATTGGTTGTTTAGGGTTTATGGTTTGATATTTCTAGGAAACAATCTTCTACAGTTGTATGTGTTGAGACATTTGGCTCATCATTTCCACCAATAGATGATCCATCATCTACCCTTGATCGTATACCTGTGGGAGTACTTGGTGGTACCATTTCTTGCACATTTGATGTGAAGATAGTGGGAGAGAGGGAAGGAGTCTCACTTGCGGCTTTCTCACATACACAATGGGGGAATACACACAAAGGTGGAGGCTGAAAATAGTTTTTCCTCTTCTTAGTTGTGAAAGCCAAAAGAACTCTAGTACAAAGAAATAGAGGAACCCTATATGTGGGTCTCAAACCAAACTCAGCTAACTAAGGTGGCATACTAATAGAGCCACGAACTAGAGTACATAAGGATAGCTGTCATTCAGCTATTATTCGTGGGCGGTGTACCAACCGCATCTGTAGCTAACAAGTCGATGACATAAATGCACAACGGTCACCCTGGCATATCATGAGTGGAGCTCGATATCTCAACACTCCCCCTGGAGCTCCATCCCAATTCCTACACACCAAGCAGGTCTCTGAACTTGCACAGCTTCTCTGTGCCCAATGCCTTCATGAATATGTCAGCTGCCTGATCCTCTGTGTTGACATAAACTAGATCAATAAGACCTAGTAAAACCTTCTCCTGCACATATTGATAATGCACCTCAATGTGCTTTGTTCTAGCATGATAGACTGGGTTATTTGCCAAGTGTATACTGCTCATGTTGTCACAATAAATGACAACTGGCCCATCTGTAGACTGATGCATATCATAAAGTAGCTTATGCAACCAATCTACCTCACATGCAGCCATTGCTGCACCCCTGTACTCAGCCTCTGTGCTCGACAAGGCAACTGTAGGCTATTTCTTGCTGCTCCAAGTGACTGCAGCACTCCCAAAAGAGAACACATACCCATTGGTAGATCGTCTATCAGAAATACTACCAGCCCAGCATCAGTGTATCCCTTTGATGTATCCCTTTGATGCAGCCATAGCAATGACTGCTCTTACAGTTGCCATCCTTGCAACCAGACTGAATGTTTATTCATAATCAATGCCATATGTCTGTGCATACCCCTTGACAACTAATCTTGCCTTGTATCTATTCACAGAACCATCTGCATTGTGCTTCACCTTATAAACCCACTTACAGCCAATTGCATTCTTGCCTTTAGGCAAAGGCACCAATTCCCATGTAGCATTTGCTTCCAAGGCATCCATTTCTTCGTCCATGGCTTTCTCCCATTTTTCTTTTCCCATGGCTTGCTCAAAAGAAGTGGGTTCTGGTTCTTGTATCACTTTGACCATATAGGCATAGTAAATGGCTGTAAATCCATCATATTTCAGCCTATCCACAGGATATCTAGCTCTGGTAGTCTTGCGCAAAATAGGATCGCTTCTAGGTGCTCTCAAAACATCCCTGATCTTCCTTACTCCATGTGTAACAACAGAAGGAATACCCAACTCATCATCAATGCTCTGTTCTGAGCCACTTAATTCACCATCCACATAAGAGTGACCTGCGTTCACATCAAACATGGGTTGATCTACCTTCTCTTTTCCTTTTCGTGATACATGCATACCACTATCTACATTACTTTGAGGAGATTCTCCTGATCTCAATCTGCCTGTCCATGGTGAAGTATGTGAACCACTGCTAGAGGACACTGCAGGTCCACTGATATTTTGTGATTGTTGCTATGAATTCAGTGCAGCATTACCATTTTGTGCATCTACATCAATCATCACATTTAATGGTTTATACCAGCTACTCATCTCATAAAAAACATCTCTACTCACTGTAAACTTACGAGTAGAAGGGTTATAGCATCTATACCTTTTCTGCTGTAGAGAATAACCAATAAAGATGCACTTCTCAGCTTTTGGATCCAACTTGGACCTCAACTCATCTGGCACATGAACATAGGCAATGCAGCCAAAAATTTTCAAATGAGAAATATCTAGTTTCCTACCAGTATACATCTCCTCTGGTGTCATGCCATGTATTGCTATAGTGGGAGTCTTGTTCATTATGTAAACTGCTGTAGCAACTGCTTTAGCCCAATAATAATCTGGTAGGTCTTTTTCATTTAGCATGGCCCGAGATACCTCTCCAATATGCCTGTTTTTCCTTTCTGCAAGTCCATTTTGCTGTGGGATATGCCTGCATGAATATTGCTGCTTTATGCCATGCTCCTGCAGGAACCTTGCAAACTCATTTGAGAGGTACTCTCCCCCTCCATCTGACCTTAGGCATTTTATTTGCAAGCCTGTTTCTTTTTCAACCATAGCTTTAAAAGCTTTGAAGTGCCCAAACACTTCACTTTTCTTTTTCATAAAATACACCCAAACTTTTTTATTGTAGTCATTAATAAAAGTGACAAAATAGTGACAGCCTCCAATAGATGCAGCTTTAGTAGTCCACACATCAGAGTGGATTAATTCCAATGGCTTCTTACTCTCTTCAACATGCCTAGGAAATGGTTTCCTTGCCTGTTTTCCAAATTGACAGGCTTCCAACCTTGAATTTAGGCAATCCTACAACAATATTTTGGGCCTGCATTGATTTAAGTCGTTGTACATTAACATGACCAATGCGTTTATGCCAGATATCAATATTTGCAACTACACCGGTCCCATGTGCAAACATTGCTGCACTCAATTCAGGCATGTCTGCATCCAACGTTAACATCCTGCCCTTCTTCTTTCCTTTTGCTATCAAGCGACCGCTATTTTTCATATCCTCAACAAAGTATCCATGAGGATTAAATCTGACCTGCAAGCCCTGCTCAACCATTTGACCAACAGAAACTAGGTATTTCTTTTTTCCATCCTGCATAGACAAAGGAATTTTACCAATCTGCACAATAGGATGTGCAGTATCATCACCAGTCTCCACAAATCCTAGTTTTTCCATTTTCCTTGCATCCTGCATCCATTCTGCATGACCTGTCATGTGGTTTGACACACCTGCGTCAACAGACCACACATCATTTCGTTCTTCTACACTTGTCACAGAATTGGTCATGTGTTGCACCATAAACAAATGCTCATTTCTGTCATCACCCTGTCTACTAGAAGATGCATAATTGCCTTGCTGCAATTTTCCATTCATAATGTCATTCTGCTTTTTGTAGCAGTTTTTAGCCATATGACCCATTTTACCACATTCAACATTGTTGTTTGCATTTTGACCTCTCTGCCATCCACCACGACCTCTTTGTCTCCCCCTGCCTCTAGAGTTACCACGTCCTCCTCCAAAGGACTGGTTTTCTTGAGTTTGCTGCATATTTTGATTTCTACCATGGCCTCCAGATCAGCCTCCTCTACCTCTGTCTCTACCTCTTCCAGCATTTGAGTAGAAGACAGTTTCTTTTGAAGTTCCTCCTGAAGAAGATGCACCACCATTTCTCTGCTCTTCAGAAATTAGAAGAGCAAACAACTCCTCAAAATCAGGAAATTTTTCATGGACGGCAATGGATGTCCGGAACTATGCATAATCCTTTCCTAGACCATTCAAGGTCACAGAAACTAGATCATCATCTTCCACTTGCGACCCAATGGAAGCAAGTGCATCTGCAATTTTCTTCACCTTCATGTGGTAGTCATTGATGCTCATATTTTCTCTCTGCACATTGTTCAACTCCTGCTTGAGCTGCATTTTCTTGGCTTACGTATTTGTGCTGTACATTTTTTCCAAAGTATCCCATGCCTCCTTTGGCGTACTTGCATCTTGAATATGCACAATCATAGAATCCGAAATACTGATAGAAATCCAATACATAACTTTTCTGGCTCTCTCATGCCATCCTTTAAATGCCTGCATTTCCTGTTGATTGGGAACATTAGGAAGAACTGGTTCTTCTTCATTTCCTGTGATGAACTCCCAATAGCCTTTTCCTATAAGGAAATTCATCATTCTAAACTTCCATGCCTGGAAGTTGTTCTTGTCAAGCTTTTCAGTGACAATCTGTGAAAGAGAATCAGACGCCATTACAGAACACTGTAAAATATTTTGTCACTGCAAAAAACACAGCTTTTGCCTCACACGGGCAAATCTGCAAAACTGACGAAAGTGGTATTTGACCACACAGTCACTTCCTAGTGACGATTTTGCATCAACAAGCAACAAGGATGATTCTACAACTCCCAATATCTCTGCGCACAGGCATATGATGCAATTTTTGCGACAACTTTTCATGGACCTGTAGAGCAGTGGTCGCACAGCAAAAATAGGGCCTTTTTTTGAGTTCCTGCGAAGAACTTCCGCCTTCAAAATGGGCCCCGAAATGGCCTCGAATCAGAAAAATAAAGTCACCAAGGGCTTTGCCCCGACCCGCAGCATATACTACCCTCTCGCCACACCGCGAAGGGCGTCTCAATCTGAGACAGTGCACTCTTGCACTTTCGGCTATGCTACCTGCAGAGATTTGCTCCCAAACTCGAAAAAGGAAAGCAACACTGGTCCTCTTACAAGGACACCGTGAACTTGGTTTGCTTTCTTGAGCTCCTTACCATGAACCAGACTCTGATACCATGTGAAGATAGTGGGAGAGAGGGAAGGAGTCTCATTATGGCTTTCTCACATACACAATGGGGGAATACACACAAAGGTGGAGGCTGAAAACAGTTTTTCCTCTTCTTAGTTGTGAAAGCCAAAAGAACTCTAGTACAAAGAAATAGAAGAACCCTATATGTGGGTCTCAAACCAAACTCAGCTAACTAAGGTGGCATACTAACTGAGCCACGAACTAGAGTACATAAGGATAGCTGTCATCCAGCTATTATTCGTGGGCAGTGTACCAACTGCATCTGTAGCTAACAAGTCGGTGACATAAATGCACAATGGTCACCCTGGCATATCACGAGTGGAGCTCCATATCTCAACATTTGGTGCATGGACAGCTTGCTGTCTATCAACATATGCAGGTGGATTCACATCCTGGAAAGTGATTCTCCTCATTTCAACATCCCTCATGGGTGCCTTATGCATCTTCTTCTCATTGAAGACTACATCATGGCTGCGTATGATCTTCTTTGCTTCTGGATCCCAGAGACGATAGCCCATCTCTCCACTTTCACCATAACCTAGAAAGATGCATTTTCTAGACTTAGGATCTAGCTTCTTTCGAAGCTCTTTTAGCACATGTGCATATGCCTCATACCAACACCTATTTCATTAATTTTGGATTGGTGCACTGTCCAAATTCGTTTTGTGAGATAATTTTGGATAAAGCATTTTAAAAAAAGAGGCTCTTATAAAATAAAACTTTGAGTCAAAAAGTAAGATTTTAAAAAATCAAATTAGAAAAAATGACGTGACATGTTATTAAAACTAGAGTACATTAAAAAAAGAGGACATCACATTGTTAAAAGAGACAAAAAGTAAGATTTTAAAAAATCAAATTAGAAAAAATGGCGTGACATGTTATTAAAACTAGAGTACATTTAAAAAAAAGCATGACACATTTGTACAATAAGTAGATCATATAATTCAAAGCCATATGGTGTTAAAAAACACCTTCCATTAGCTCAGCCTAGAAGATCTCATCTTTGTCTCTCTTTTCTATTACAACTTTACATTAGAGAACTAAAAAGTCTTTGTGGAACTGTAGTTTCATTTCTTGTCTATTAGAGTTACTTTAGAAAACACATAAGTCTCTATGGAATTAAATTTCCATCACTTGACTATTAAGTCATTAGAGAGAGCATATGTCCTCGAAAGTGCCTACTATGGCATTGGCTTCATGAAAACAAACAGACTTTAAACCTATAGGCAATGCGTAACCAGAGCTGGCATCAATGCAAATCTCCTCACAGACTCTCCTCACAACCTATTTTGAATCTTCGGTCTATTACATAAGGTACATAATATAGAAGTAACAATAGATTAATAGAATACTTATGTTTGCACTGAGCCATGAAAGCCTGCAATCGCGTTGACAAACCAACAATAGTTGTCTTCAAGGTCCCAAACCAATAGACTCCAATGTTCCCTACATGAATAATTAAGAACCATTATTATTTAACACAATGTTGCCAGTATAAGATGAAAATAAAGGTTGCCGTGATACATCTCGTGATATGCCATAAATAGGACTCACATGCCATGTAAATGTAAAGGCTGTAACCATTTACAAACATCGGTTATCGTCTTTCTGCTATCGCTAAGTATAGGAGAGAGGAGGGAATCCAACATATACACACGGTTTTGTATGGCTCTACAAAATCATGAGATAACTATACTGCACCAACAAATAAATGAATATTAGCTTATTAGATTTAATCAAAATATTGAATTATCAAGCAGAGAAAAAGTTTGTATCAAACCTGAGAATGGCCATCATAACGTTGTTATTGACCTCATTTGAAGCTCTAGAGAGGATTGAAATCTCCTCTATACCAAATTCAAGATACTGAGGTCTATGTTGAATCATAACCCTAACATTAAAAGAGCTTCCCAATTCTTTCAATGAAGCCATGTTTGTAGAGTTGAGGTCTTCTATCCCCTTTGACTCTTTGATGGCATTCATTTCGCACTCCTTTGAGCCATTATCTATTTGACTTGTGGGAGGGTCCATAATGTTGCCCTTAATGATTGCTCGAATGGTACCTGTTATAAATGCATAGAGATGCAAGTCCGTATATGTTGACAGTGTGGTGTCATTTTGTATCTCAAAAATTTGACCAAGTACCAAAAAGCAATTGTAGCCCACCCTCCATCCACAATTATAGATGTGGCTATCCTCTTGATTGATACCTAACATGTTATATACTCTATTTGTTGTGCCAAGTCGTGTTGCCGCATTAATGTGTCGATAGCACCTACCAACTTTCGAGCCAATCTGCACATCAAAACATATAACAAAAGTGAATATGTGCATTGCATATCAATCTACATGTCAAGAAGTGACAACAAGTGTAGTCTATACTTACTCTAACACAGTGCCATGGATGGATGTCATTGAGTTGGCAAAGAAGCACTTCTTAGCAAAGATGTCCACGACCACCAAACTCCAATGTGAGTTGCATTATCAATAAAGAATAATTATTGTGTTTGAGACAATTCTAGCAACTCAATAGAAAAAACAAGTAGGGTTTGATGCTTACTTGTCATAATATGCTATAAAGATAACTCGTGCCTCATTCATAGGAACATGCTTCAACCACTTGCAAACATCCTCTATGGTTTCTTTTTTGTTGCTAAGCACTTTAGAAATAAGAGGATCGAGCATATATGAAACTCTTTGTATATTTTGAGGAAAATCTGCTATAACATTACTATATTTTAAAAAAAAGTATTAGCTTCTTGGGTTTAATCAAAATAAGCAAAGTATAAAGCCAAGGAAAAGGCTGCATCAAACCTGAGGATGGTTGTAATGACTTTGACATTAACCTCTTTCTTAGGATTCAAGAGGATTAAAATCTCTTCTTCATAAATTCAAAAAAATGAGGTTGTTGTCGAATTAACAACATAGCGGTGAATGAACTTCCAATCTGCTGCAATAGAGTCATATTTTCATGACTCATCTTATTGAGAGAGTAGTCTACATCATATTCTTCTTCACTTGCTATGTCTTCTACATCCTCCTTCTACTATAAAAATATAAAAAAGTTATGAGATGTACACATCCCAAATAAAGGCTTAAACAAGCATAGAAATATAAAGATAAGATTTCATACATGCTGCAATATAGTCATATTTTTAGGTTGTTCCCCAACATTAATAATGGTTTTTTCATTAGACTGCATAGAAGTATATAGATAAGGTTTCATACATGCTTTCATTAGGGTGAGTCTCTCCTCCTCTTGGAGCAAAAATTTAAAAAGTGAGGTTTCATACATGCTTTCATTAGAGTGAGTCTCTCCTCCTCTTGGAGGAAAATTTTAAAAAGTTATGAGATTTACACATCCCAAATAAAAACAAAGGTTTAAATAATCATAGAAGTATAAAGATAGCATGCTTTCATTAGACTCACCCTCTTCTCCTCTTAGAGGAAAATATAAAAAAGTTATGAGATTTACACATCCCAATTAAAGGCTTGAACAAGCATACAAGTATAAAGATAAGGTTTTATACATGCTGCAATGTAGTCATATTTTCAGGTTGTTTCCCAATGGTAGCAATTAGACGCTGAATGCTCTCAGCCCGAAACACTAGATCGGCTTCTGTATATGATTCCATTTTGACTGGTAACTCCAAATCAAAAATCTCTCTAAGAAACAACATGCAGTTGTAGGCAACTCTCCACCCACAGCTGTGCCCATCTTTTTGCTCCACTGTTAGACATCGTTTGAATTCTACTTGGTCTTGTTGCTCCCTGGTTGTTCTGACAGCAGTTTTGATCGTCTTAGTGTGATTTTTTCATTTGTTGATAAGATCTTGGCATGAATGTTTAAAATGTTGTTTGTGTTATTATCTATTTCTAGTGATATGACACTTGCAATAGCACCATTTATAGCTCTGATTGTGAGATCTATATTTTCTGTGATCATCACTTTCGCTCCTATTGCTATTTGTTGTATGGAGTGGAAATTTGGATCCATTATCCATTCTTTTAATTCTAAGATTTGATCTGCATTGGATGTCACAGTGATGCTTTTAATTTGATGCTCTTTGAATTTCTTATGTAGTATGAGCTCATTATAGTATCGTATGTCTTTTTGATGGGTGCACAGTATAGTTGTGTCCTTGTCAATGAAATCGTTTGCTTCACTATCAGTTATGATTAAATTACCTAGGTAATATTGAATCTCTTCTACCGTTGATTGTCTTATTCTAATTATGTTTAAGAATTCTATGTATGTTGGATCTTCTAGGTGATGTATTGATGTGTGAAGGAATGAAAAGGTTGCAGTTGTCCAGAAACCCAAGTTTATAATATAGCATTTTCTATAGAATTCATTTTCTTGCACCTTGCATTTGCATACTGGAGGCAACTGGGACATATCTCTGAATAAGAGCATCTTTTTATTTTCAAAAGGCTACAAGATTGTTTGCTTGCAAGTTTCGCACAGTTGTCTAATTACTGTGTTTAATGTTTGGCATGTCATCATTGAGATCTCATCAATTATTATGATTTCTGCATTTTGCAATTCTATTTATCATTCGTCTGACACTGGTAAGGAGGCACGAAACATATCGTGTCTCTTTGGTAGAGAAAACTGATGATGGACAGTAGTTGCTAATCGACTTAGTCTCATTGCAGCAGCTCTTGTTGTTGCTGCTAGAACAATCGATTTTCCTTATTTTACATAATTATAAGTAATGTACTTGATCATAAATGTCTTTCCTAAACTAGGAGTACCGCAAATGACATGAAGTCCTGTGGGTGATCCATTTATCTTTTCGTAAATTTCTTGTTGTTCAGAAGAAAGAGTTGCATTTTTGAAATCCTTGAACTCATTCATCATTTAAAGTAATTGTGTGCGTGTTGTGTTATGTATAGTGGTATCTTCATGAAGGTCGGTTGAAGCCATGAAAGAGTTTTGAATAACATGTAATGGGCTTTTTTGGAGTATCATGTTTGTTAGTTGGTGGCGATTTTGATCTATTAGCAAGTGCACTTTTCAATATTGATCGATAAGAGATTCGATGTCTTCTTCTGTTTTTATGAGGTCTTAGATATGGCATCCTAGGAAGTAAGATTTCGTATGATTTTTTTCAGAATTGAGCTCATTCTCATTTCTAAAATTTATGTTCTTTAGTAGAAGGTTGTAAAAAAATCCTTCAAAATGATGAGCAGGGTGGTAATCTATGAAACGTACGATCCATGTTGATGGATACACATAATTTCCAAAAGAATCTATGATAGTTATGTTATCTTTGTTTTTTTCTTTGACTTTTGGACATTGTATTTTTTTCAGAATTCATAGGTCAAGTTCTCCATGTCACTTGGACGACCACAATATGTATCTATAGGATGCATTACAGAAACACAATGTTCACGAAGGTATTTTTGGCGCATAGATAGGGGAGAGGAGTCAATGAAATGCACAGATTCGCTTCTTTGAATGGTAGATATTTGTAAGCATGACAATGCTGCCTCTGTTGGAGATGTTGGCTTTGAAAGAATATATGCAGATATCATTTTTAATTTAATTGGATCTAGATTATCTAGTCCTAGAAGTTTCACATCACTAGGATTCAAGTTCATGTGTCCCATGGGTTCGGTTTTCATAGCATATTTTAGAAGGTAATATGATAGGCCACTGTTTGTTATTTTCTAAATATTCATATGTTCTTGCTACAAGAGTAATATTCTTGCATGGTATGGAACGACATTACGATGTTCTAGTGATGGACGGAAGTACTAGATCCATCTTTGTGTGAGAGGATCTATAGTAGGTTTAGTATCTAAATGTATTGGATATGGAAATCTGTATTTGCATTTGTGGTTTATGCTTGAGTCAAATAGATTGCATGTTGGCCTACATGTGTGGATTTGTTTTCTCTTTACCATATAGTTAAGCTTTCTTTGAATTGAATTCTGTGGCCAGTTATTGAAATCATTCATGTAAGGGATATGTGCATCTATCTGGTTTGATACAATATCTATGTCCTATCCATAGCATCATGTGTGCATGCATAGATCCTCTATTTTGTACCTCATATCTTATGATGTGATGGTTGACTCTACCTAGTAGTCCTTTATCGCATAGAATATATCTTGCTAATAATTGTTGCAGTCTAACATGGAAGAGCACTGCGCATTCAACTGGACAATCTCTCCATGTGAATTTTTTATTGAATTGTTTAGCAATGGTTTCTATTTGATCGATTTCACACCATCTTGTGGTTGATACCTCATCTGCAGTAAGTGTAAGGAATATATTGGGAAGGCCCCATGTGTGAACCATTGCCATTAGATCTTTTAATTTTCTACGGTGCCATGAAGGAGATCGAGGAATAGAACTTGGTATCTGAGACTTAAGAATACGTCTAATTATCTCTTGTTCAGATATTCTTGGATCTTGTCATCTTTGTTGGTCAATATCTCTTTGTAATACTGTAGTTTGAGTAGAGTTTTCTATTAAAATAGATTGATGTATTTGGTACATCAATAACAAGTATGGTTTGTAAAGAGTGAACACGGAGAACAATGTTGATATTCTCATTTTTAAATACACGTTGAAGAACATCTTGCCGTCATGAGCACCATATCCGAAAGGATAGAGGAATGGGAATAATGCATACTCTAGTGTTAATTCGTCACATTGTGACAGACCTTCCATAGATGTTATGAGTGTTGAGATATCGAGCTCCACTCGCGATATGCCAGGGTGACTGTTGTGCATTTATGTCACCGACTTGTTAGCTGGAGATGCGGCTGGAGCTGCGGTTGGTACACTGCCCACGAATAATAGCTGGATGACAGCTATCCTTATCTACACTAGTTCGTGGCTCAGTTAGTATGCCACCTTAGTTAGTTGAGTTTGGTTTGAGACCCACATATAGGGTTCTTCTATTTCTTTGTACTTGAGTTCTTTTGGCTTTCACAACTAAGAAGAGGAAAACTATTTTCAGCCTCCACCTTTGTGTGTATTCCCCCATTGTGCATGTGAGAAAGCCGCAAGTGAGACTCCTTCCCTCTCTCCCACAATCTTCACATGGTATCAGAGCCTTGTTCGTGGTAAGGAGCTCAAGAAAGCAAGCCAAGTTCGTGGTGTCCTGGTAAGAGGACCAGTGTTGCTTTCCTATTTCGAGTTTGGGAGCAAATCTCTGCAGGTAGCACAGCCAGAAGTGCAGGAGTGCATTGTTTCAGATTGAGACGCCCTTCGCGGTGTGACTTTATTTTTCTGATTTGAGGCCGTTTCGGGGCCCGTTTTGAAGGCGGAAGTTCTTCGCAGGCACTCAGAGAAAGGCCCTGTTTTTTGCTGTGTGACCACTGCGCGGCTAGTCGCGGTGGAAAGGTGCCACAGAAATTGCATCGTATGCCTGTGTGCAGAGATATTGGGAGTTGCAGATTCATGCCTATTGCCTGTTGATGCAAAATCATCACTAGGAAGTGACTGTGTGGTGAAATACCACTCTTGTCGGTTTTGCAGATCTGCCCGTGTGAGGCAAAAGCTGTGTTTTTTGCAGTGACAGAATATGGTAATGCTGCACAGAATGCACAGCAGCAATCACAAAATATCAGTGGACCTGGAGTGTCCTCTACCAGTGGTTCACATACTTCGCCATGGACAGGCAGATTGAGATCAGGAGAATCCCCTCAAAGCAATGCAGAGAGTGGTACGCAGGTATCATGAAAAGGAAAAGAGAAGGTAGATCAGCCCATGTATGATGTGAATGCAGGTCACTCTTGTGTGGATGGTGAATCCAGTGGCTCAGAACAGAGCATCGATGATGAGTTGGGTATTCCTTCTGTTGTTACACCTGGAGTAAGGAAGACCAGGGATGTTTTGAGAGCACCTGGAAGTGAGCCTATTTTGCGCAGGTCTACCAGGGTTAGGTATCCTGTGGATAGGCTGAAATATGATGGATTTACAGCCATTCACTATGCCTATATGGTCAAAGTGATACAGGAACCAGAACCCACTTCTTTTGAGCAAGCCATGGGAAATGAAAAATGGGAGAAAGCCATGGATGAAGAAATGGATGCCTTGGATGCTAATGCTACATGGGAATTGGTGCCTTTGCCTAAAGGCAAGAATGCAATTGGTTGTAAGTGGGTTTATAAGATCAAGCACAATGCAGATGGTTCTGTGAATAGATACAAGGCAAGATTAGTTGTCAAGCGGTATGCACAGACATATGGCATTGATTATGAAGAAACTTTCAGCCCGGTTGCAAGGATGGCAACCATAAGAGCAGCCATTGCTATGGCTGCATCAAAGGGATGGTCTTTACATCAGATGGATGTAAAGAATGCCTTCTTGCATGGTGATTTGCAAGAAGAGGTCTTTATGGAGCAGCCAGCAGGTTATGTTCATGCTACTCATCCTGAGTTTGTTTGCAGGTTGAAGAAAGCCTTGTATGGCTTGAAGCAAGCACCTAGAGCATGGTCTGACAAGATAGGACAGTATCTTGTCACTATTGGCTTTCAGATTTCCAAGGCAGATTTCTCACTCTATGTGAGAAAAACAGAGAAAGGGATTATGCTGCTAGTCATTTATGTTGATGATTTGATCATCACAGGTGATAGTGATGAAGATATCCTTCATGTGAAAATGCTATTGAGGCAGAAGTTTGAGATGAAGGATTTGGGAGAGCTGCGTTATTTCTTGGGCATTGAGGTGATTAGATCACCAAGTGGGATACAGCTCTTGCAGAGGCAGTATGGATTGGACATGCTGTCCAAATATGGGATGACAGGCTGTAAGCCTATTTCAGTTCCTTTGGAGCAGAATGTGAAGCTGAGCACAGATGCAGGTGAGCTTCTGGAAGACCCTACTATGTACAGACGCATAGTAGGAAGTTTGATTTACATGACTATTACCAGGCCAGATTTGAGCTATGCTGTTGGGTTGGTAAGTCAGTTTATGTAGGCTCCAAGGAAACCGCATTTGGATGCGGCTAGACGCATACTCAGGTATGTGAAGTCCACATTGCAGTATGGACTATTTTATGAGGCTAGGGTTCAGATACAGTTGCATGGATACACTGATGCTGATTGGGCTAGTAGCATTTCTGATAGACGATCTACCAGTGGATATGTGTTCTCTTTTGGGAGTGCTGCAGTCACTTGGAGCAGCAAGAAACAGCCTACAGTTGCCTTGTCGAGCACAGAGGCTGAGTACAGGGGTGCAGCAATGGCTGCATGTGAGGTAGCTTGGTTGCATAAGCTACTCTATGATATGCATCAGTCTACAGATGGGCCGGTTGTCATTTATTGTGACAACATGAGCAGTATACACTTGGCAAAGAACCCAGTCTTTCATGCTAGAACAAAGCACATTGAGGTGCATTATCACTATGTGTGGGAGAAGGTTTTACTAGGTCTTATTGATCTAGTTTATGTCAGCACAGAGGATCAGGTAGCTGACATATTCACGAAAGCATTGGGTGCAGAGAAGCTGCGCAAGTTCAGAGACCTGCTTGGTGTGCAGGATTTGGGATTGAGCTCGAGGGGGAGTGTTGAGATATCGAGCTCCACTCGCGATATGCCAGGGTGACTGTTGTGCATTTATGTCACCGACTTGTTAGCTGGAGATGCGGCTGGAGATGCGGTTGGTACACCGCCCACGAATAATAGCTAGATGACAGCTATCCTTATCTACACTAGTTCGTGGCTCAATTAGTATGCCACCTTAGTTAGTTGAGTTTGGTTTGAGACCCACATATAGGGTTCTTCTATTTCTTTGTACTTGAGTTCTTTTGGCTTTCACAACTAAGAAGAGGAAAACTATTTTCAGCCTCCACCTTTGTGTGTATTCCCCCATTGTGCATGTGAGAAAGCCGCAAGTGAGACTCCTTCCCTCTCTCCCACAATCTTCACAATGAGTTGACGCTCAATAATTATTGTTGAATCACGAAGTACAATTGTCCAGACTTCATGTGATGTATTTTTTTTTAATTGATGAGTTGTAGGTAGCATGTTGATTTGTTCTAGTAATGACAAGTAGTTGTCCTCGTGTGCAATTTTCATAAGATCGAATGGTGAGTCAGCAGAGTGTCTTTCAAGAATATCATAAATAACTTCTAAAGAAAGAACACTCACTCCTAGTTTTGGATGCGGTCGTTCATACATTGTCAAGTATTTTTTATATATGGGGTTTGTTCTAGAGTTAAACGCTAGAACGTGTTTTGTTATTGATAGTAAGTTTGTTGAATTACTACAGAATCTTTGTTGGTGATTCCAACATATTAGTGGATTATCCAACATCGATCTCCTTTGTAGTATACCTGTTGCTAAAGATGTAATACCTTTAGAAACGTTTAGGGATATATCGATTATAGAAAGCATTTGCATTTGAAATATGTCCTCACGTAATACATTCTGTAAATAGTCTGGATCATAGGGAGCCGAGTACAACTTTCTGAATGGACTATCTATGCATGCTTTACAAGCCATTTTTTATCTATGTCCTAGGCCATTTTCTACATGCAAACTTATGAACGTATTGGATAATTCATATGGTGTTATACTTGATTCTAGTAGTGATATTATTGATTTTAACTTTGTAAAAGAACCTGTGTTAAATTCTATTCTACCACAATATACACAATATTGCATCTTCGAAATATATTGAGAAGTGATTTGGTTCCATTCTTTTAGAAATTTATTGATGAATAGCCATGAGGAGAAACTCAGTTGTAAGCGTCTTTTCTTGTTTTCTATGCTAATGTAGGAAGCACGTTCTCTCCTTTCAATAAGAGACCTTTTCATAGTAAATGATATGTTGAAGTAGAAGCACCTACTTTATTTTCTCGTTGTGGATGAGAGCATTAAAAATTACTTGAAATTCACCAATTCGAATAATTTGCAAACAAAATATCAAGGTTGTTAACACTTTATTAATTTCACTCAAAATTTATAATGTCTCTAGTTTATGTTGATACCAATTTCACAACAACACAAAGCAACTATAGACGCGCTTGGTAGACGCACAAAATAGCGGACGCGTCTATAGGCATTGCTTGAATAGAGAAATTACGAGCGCGTCTAACAGCTCATCTATTTGCGTGTGTATTAACACGTCTATTTGTGCGTCTACACTCAAAAAATACGGGCCCGTGTAACATTGTGTTTATTAGCGCGTCTATTTGCATCCTCGTATCTTGTCACCCATCTTTTCATCACATCACTATTAAGCATGCAATAGAGGTTGATACTATTATGCAACTCCGTGTCTATTACTTTGTTGCGTCCTTTCCCTTGAGGCACAACAGAGGTCATCCTTAGGTCTTCATCATCTCTCCATAGTCATGGGAGAGAGCTATCCACATCAACAAGAAACTCAGAAATATATACAACTGACTATTGTACCAAACAACCCTCGGCCATGCTACCTTTGGGTTTTGCATTTTGTCTCACGAAGCCCTTCAAGGTCTTCATGAAGCGCTCGAGGAAGAACAACCATCGTGCATGTATAGTACTACATATAGCAATCTCATCCACCAAATGCACTATAAGATGTAGTTGGCTTGTGAGAATAGAACATGGAAATGTCTCCTCCACTAAACAAAGCACCTCCACTGAAATAACTCGAGCACTCTCAAGCATGGTGGGATCTATTTCCTTTGAGCTCACATACCTAGAAATGAAAAAGTACAGCATATTAGCAATATGAACACCTTGCATGGAGCATTGATACACATCATATTTTGTATCATGTAAAGTACCTCACAAGCTCGCCCATCTTGTAAATACAATCTTTCACGTCCTTCGATGCACTATGTGAAATGCTAGTAGGTAGTATGAACTAAACCCACGAGGAGGTGGTTGATTAGTTGCTTATAATTATTCACTCACAAATTTGAAAGGAAAAAGATATTATGCACATAAAATACTTACTTGGAGCATCTTGTGCCAATCATGAGATTTCAAGCCATATAATTGCTCTACACCTCTTTTCTTGCTCTTTGTAAAGGCTCCCTTCAAACACCTCATGCATCCAGTGGGAGTACGAATTGTAGTAATAGCGCGCTTCACCGCCGCCATCTCTAGCTTTGATAACCTCCACAGTGCACGAGGTTAAAAAACACGCCCATTTGGTCTCTCTTGTGGCCAAGCTTCACGCATCCTCCCTATGGTACGTAGATCCTCCCTTATGCCTACGGAATCTCGTGTCCCATTCAAATGCTCCCAAATGGTAGATGCCACATTCTTGAAGATATGCATGGTGTCAAGCAGGTGATTGATCTTGAGGTGGGACCAATATGGTAAACGATAAAAGATGGAGTATCTAAACAAAATAAAGTGTTAGTAGGCAATCTTTATCTCCAGCCAATATAGCACACAATAGTTACAAACCCTTACCGGCTCATGCCAAGTGGTGGAGGAGTCGTGGAACCGTCCCAAATTCTCATCCAATCTTCCGCGGTGAGTGATTGTGGGAGGACTTCATTCCAAGGGGCAACATATGTAGGATGATCCTGAAGGTGGGAGAAATCGATGGTGATTCTCATAGATGACCTTATTCAATGCGTCTGCTCTCGTGAGGCAACTAGCGAAGGACCACAAACAGGACATGCATGGTAACCCGATGTAGTGAGACCTGAACAATAGACGCAATTAAGAGTTGAAGGTGGGTTTAGGGTGCCACATCCTTTGCCTATTCATAATTAGAAGTGCAATGCTTACCTGAACACTCGCCATAGCCTGGGAAGTCATGCATCGTCCACATCAAGACTGCTTTGCAGTTGAAGTCTCATGATGAGGGAGGCCTGCTCACATCATGCACGTCGATACCTCTCCAAAGTATCTCCATACATAGCATTCTGTAAATTTAAAAAAATATATTATAAAGCGCGTCTATCAGTGCGTCTATATACGCGTCTATCTGTTCAAGAAGCGTCTATTTCTGCGTCTATAAACGCGTTTATAAGACCATTTAAAAACGCGTCTATACACGCGTTTAACGATGCGTCTGTCTGTTTTTTAAATTTTTAAGCAGAGCATCTATTTACGCCTCTAAATGCACGTCTATACGCGCCTCTGTTTGCTATATAGACGTGCTGTTAGATGCGGGTCTCTAGATGCAAAAATAGACGTGCAAATAAACGCACCCGTAAGTTTTTTTTAAGTTCAGTAAACGCGTCTGTGTGCACATCTGTGGGTGCTTTGTCTTGTTGTGTTTGAATATAGCATATAGGAATTTGAATGTAGCATATATAGCATTTCGAATATAGAACATGGTAAATAGATCTTTCTTTTTGCACATAGGAGTTTGTGTTTAGCATATATTTTTTTGCATATATTTGTAGCTATTTGAATTTGGGATATATCAATTTTCATTTATCACTTTGTATATATTTGGTAGCAATTTGAATTTGAGATATAGCACTCTAAATTTTGTACATGTCATTTTGCATTTAGAATTAGCACTTAGCATTGATCAACTAGCACTTTTGCATTTAGCAAATAGCACTTTGTATCCAACACATAAACAAATAAACTTAACCACACCTTCGTGTGGGGAAGCGTCGGCACATTTCCTCTCCAAAAATTATAAGAGCAAGGAACGTGCCCTTCCTTGGGTTCATATGATTTTGCATTTCGCACATAGAATTTTGCATATAGTATGTAGCAATTTAAGTTTGGGATATAGAACATAGCACTTTGCATTTTGCACATGGTACTTTGTTTTTAGAAATGTATGATTTTGTATTTTGTACATAGTATTTTGCATTTTTAAAAATTTAATGGGTCAATTTCATAGTACAAAAAACTTTGAGGTTGTTGGCAATCGCCCATGCGTAGCAACTCAAATTGCGAGCATCAATAGCACGGCCATCAAAGCAACAAGGACGAGCTACAAGAACGTCAAGCTAATGCCAATCGAAAACTCTGAATCATCAAGCTGCCTCTACAAGGTTTTCACGAGCAAGTACCTTTAGGAGCAACTTGGCACACAAGAGCTACTTGACTACTTTAAGCTACATCAGCTTGAAGAGATCAAGAACACTCAATGCACATATTGGAGCTCTCCCACTGTGCAGACTGAAACCGATGGAGGACTGGTGCTAGCAGAGGAAGGTGAGCTAGCCAAAAGGTGTGGACAAGACTGGCTCCCTCTATCACCGAATCTCTTCACCCAAGAAAGTGATAGTGATTCTAACTCAAAGGACAGGGAACTTGAGCCAAACATTTGCAGCAGACATACAAATATGAACAATTGTACTAATCATCACGCTGCCTCTTGAATACTCTGAATCTTCACACTGCCTTTCGAATACTCTAAACCTCATGTAGCTTTTACAATCGTGTGCATCTCATTACAGGCTGAAGCCAAGAAAACAACCCTATGAACTGTTACTACATCTACAAGTGAAGCCAATAAAAGAACTACTCTGGAACTTCTATTGTTGCTCGTTTATATGGTGTACGAAAAGAAACGCCATTAATTACTTACACATAAAACACTTTTGCTCTATGGAAAACAGTTAAAGGGTTGACACACGGGTAGTCACATGGGCTAGAATGGGCCATTTACAGGCACACAAATGGTGGGCAGTGGCCAATTTATAGCATCGTTTCACAGGTTGATGGGAGTAAAAAGGGTTGCCATACTAGTCAAAAAGTTAAGCGCTCGTTGGCAGCAGTACATTGATAAGGTATTTAGATTAGATGATAGTGGAGTCAAGTTATGTAAAACTTGGCACTAAAGATCGTATCCATATACTCCATTCACTCAAGATATGTAAAACTTGGCACTAAAGCTCGTATCCCTATAGTCCATTCACAGATCATGCATGAGAGGAGTATATACACTAGGGATGCACTGATAATGGCATTTCAAGAACCCATGTTTTGATGTAGTATTTCTACAAACACTGCCCTTACATCGTCTAAGTCTATCACACTTTTCATACACTACAGCTCGTATCCCTATAGTCCATTCATTCATCAATATGCATGAGAGGATTATATGCACTAGGGATGCATTAATAATGGCATTTCATGAAACCTCATTTTGATATAGTATTTCTACAAACATTGCCCTTGCATCGTCTAAGGGAAGGTTGAAAGATAAATTGTTATCATTTCAAAGTCCATGTCCATTGGGATGCAGACTTGGAGTACAGATCAGTAAGCCTTACTAACTTGGCCTCTCTCTTAAAGCATTATGGTAATCTCAGCATATACAACAATCATGGCATTCCAGGAGGTTCAATTCTTTTTAGCATTTTTGTGAACCCTGCCCTAGCATCATCTAGGCTTATACATTTCCATACATATTGAGAAGGGTTGAACCAATAACAGATTCTACCATTGCCAGCAATAGTGGGATGGATTAGTGGACCTCTACTAAAACTAACACAGTAGCAACTGTATCCGATGCAAATGAAGGTTATTTTGTATATCTTAGAACCCTTGACCAAGATAATTTGTATGGCTTCCTTGCCATGCCTATTCTGAGCACATGCAATGATCATAGAATATCCATACTATAATTGTTGGCATGGATGGGAATTGGATGTAATTGTATACAAAACAGATCCTTGCAATAACACATTGGTAAATCAGGATGAAGAGGTGGTGTATGAGAATGCAGTCACAAACATTTTAGGAAAGCAAGGTGGTGGACAGCAGCAACGGCACAAATCTGTAAAAACGATAGGGTAGTTACAAGCATGTTTACTGAAAATGACTTGGAGTACAGATCAGTAAGCCTTCCTAACTTGGCCTCTCTCTTAAAGCATTATGGTAATCTCAGCATGTATTTCTTGATCCTTGTCTATAGCACCTATGCTGCCACAAGCTTTCAATCTGCAAACAAATGTAATAGCATTTGGAGGGATGCCCTCCAATTGCATCTGTTTAAACTGGTACATGGCTTTGATACACTACTACACACGCATCCTATTGCGACATTTACGTACCGACGATTAGCGCCCGCTTAGCGTTAATCGTCGGTATAAAAATCGGGTGTCGTAAATCGTCGCTATATAGCGACTTTTAATAAGCGTCGCTATATAGCGACGTTAGTAAAAGTCGCTATATAGCGACTGTGAAAGGTCGCTATATAGCGACGTTAGTAAAAGTCGCTATATAGCGACTTTTAAAGGTCGCTATATAGCGACACTGAGACTATATTATAGCGACGTTTTACAGAGAGGTTTTTTTTTTTTTTTTAGCCTTAAAATTTATTTTCTTCCAATGACAAAATTTTTTAAATTTTCATACATGTTTGAGCTCATAGAGAAATAAAAAATGAGAGCATGTACATCAAGCCTTTGAAGCTCATATATTCATGTCCAAGTTTGAGATGAGAAAAATCAAATTAAATAAGAGCATTTACATCAACTGTTTCATCTTGAGCCAAGTCTAAGGCGCCAAGCAAGTCTATCTCCAACTCTATACCGAGTTGATCTCCTATATCATCATCGTACTCTAGCATCGTACGTTCACCTAAAAGTATTTGATCATCTTCTTCAATTAAGCTTAAGTGTGGTGATTGATCTTGACGATTGTTGTCTTCCTCGTCAATATCATGATCTCCATCCTCCTCCCGTGCGATGTCATTATGCGCATCTTCCTCTTGCCTCATATGGTGATCTACATCTTCTTCGCTAGATTCATCAATTGGATCCGGATTTGGTAGTGGCATCTCCATATCCACATCTCGATCTTCAAAAATCTGCTTACTTCGTGGTGCAACTTGGATCACGTACCACCATCTTGGATCAGAACGATCCAGATGAAAAACCACCTATATTGAAGATGAAAAATCACGTGCCAAATGTCGTCAATTATATATATATCAATGGACTTAAAAAACGAAAGCTTCGACTAATTAAATCATTAGTATGCACCTGCTCACAGTGCTCGGGAAGAACAAAAGTATCACTTTCATCGGTCCAATGTTTGGTGGAGTCTATTGCAAAGAGACCGCTACCATCTTTTCTCACAGTTGCATGGGGACCGTTGTAAGTAGTTCTAAACCATTTTACATCAAGAATGAAAATAGTAAATCGTCTGAAATCAATTTCATAGATGTCGCGTATGGTTCCACAATAATCCAACTGTGAGGAGAGAAGATTGGTATCCGAAGCACTTGCTCGGCTATCTTGTGTGAAGTTAGCCATGACTCCACAGTCATACGTGACTCTCTTTGAATCGATGCGTTCTATGCAAAAATGTCGTCCATATGACCATAATGCACTGTACTTTTTGTACTGTAAAAGAGCATCATTAAAACAATGAAGATGCACCTATTTTATAGCATATATTGCCACAAATAATTACTTAATTACATCAAGAGATAAGAAACTTACATGCACCATACATCCAGATGATAACTCCCGCTCGCGCTCGTTTATTGTCTCTCCATCACGTTCGGCTTTACGTATAGCTAGTTGTAGCCAATCAAGTGACATGTGAGTAGGGAGAAGAGCCAGATCTCGTGGATATGGTTGTGATCGCCTGTACATTACTCTGAATCTCGTCCTTGCATTTATTCTTTCTGCTTTGGCCACTTCATATCTCTCAATCCACTTCTGCATCTCAGGGCTATTGAGGATACAAAACTTATTGAATTTCTCCATTTGCTCTTCGCTCATCTTTCTTTCAATCCCTTTTCCTTGGGGGACCTCGCCAATGATGCGATCATCATCCTTGTTGTGCCAAGCTTGCGGCATATCAGGATCCGTGGATGCAAGAAACTCTGTGATATATACTAATGACTCTTGCACAAGCCATCCCTCTGCCATGCTTGCTTCTGGTCTTGCTCTTTGTCTTACAAACCCCTTTAAAGTTTTCATAAACCGCTCGAGAAAAAACATCCATCGATTATGAACGGTACCTGCAATAGCCACCTCATCAACTATGTGCACAAGCAAGTGGACTTGAGTTGTCATAATGCTTGAGGGAAAGTGCTTCTCAAGCAAGCATACGGCTTCGATGGATTCCACCCTAGCCTTCTCGATGCTCGATATAGAGATCTCTTTTTGAGATATCCACCTATTTCACATGTCCATGCATATGTAAGATATTTGAGATATCCACCTATTTCACATGTCCATGAAGAAAATAGATAATGCGAATTGATAGTAAGCATACCTCACAATACCACAGATCTTGAATATAGCATTTCTAACATCTTCTTGTAAGCACCCTTTTATTGTAATTGGAAGGATGAACTATCAAAGCAACAATGAAATCATGTCAACAATATAACATAATAATAATTACGCTAATGCATCACTATTATCGGTACACTAATTCTACTTAGAATACCTGTAAGACCTTGTGCCAATCATGGGACTTGAGGCCACTAAGCTTATTGTCCTTTGAAAATGCTCCTTTCAAGCAACGCATGTACCCTGTCGGTGTTTGAAAAGAGGCAATGTCTGCCTTGATCGCTGCCTCCTCCCTCGTAGAGAGGATCCACGTTGCTTTCGGGAGGACAACTTTTCCTGAAGCATGCACTTGGGGCCACAAACGAGACATCCTATTCATAGCACGCAAGTCTTCTCGCACTCCTCTCGAGTCCTTGGAACCAACCAAGTGTGCCCAAATGGTAGCCCCCACATTCTTAAAGATATGCATGGGATCCAAGAGATGATTGATTTGTAACTTGCTTTCAAATATGATGGTGGTGGATCAAGCTGACCTCCACGTGCGAGATGGTCGAGCGGAAGGTATCGAGCATGACCTTCATAAACATTTTTCCTCATGTGTTTGGAGTAGCGTGCAAGCGATTTCAGAGCGGGTCCACAAACAGGACAAGCATGGTACCCACTTGTAACAAGCCTTGCACGCGTGCATGAATATGTTAGTACAAGACATGCGTGCAAAAGAGAGTAAAAAAAGCATAATCCCTCATTGTACATGTAAAGACATAACCACATACCTGCGCACTCTCCATATCCTGGGTAGTCATGCATGGTCCACATCAAGATACCCCTGACGGAAATATCATTGGTATGCCTAGGAGCTCTGGAAATATCAAAGATCTGCACTCCTCTCCATAATATCTGTAACTCCTCTATCAAAGGTGCCATGTACACGTCCATGTTTCTTGCCTTGTACTTTCCTGGCACAAGTAGTGCAAGCATGAGGTGTCCCTTTTTTATTGTTAGCCATGGTGGGATATTATAATTCACCACGACTATGGGCCATGTCGACCAAGATGTCGAGCGTAACCCGAAAGGATTCACGCCGTCCATGGCTAGCCCAAGATGTAAGTTGCGTGGCTCTCTCGCAAAGTCCGGCCACTGATTATCTATGTGCTTCCAAGCCGCACAATCTGCGGGAATCCTCAATGTGTGATCAGTGGACCGATGAGATGCATGCCATGTCATCAACTCCGCTATGGATTTGCATCGAAACATGTGTTGTATTCTTGCAATGATGGGAAAGTGTCTTAAGACCTTTACCGATATCCTCTCACCCTGCAAGTCATCTCTATATCGTTGTTCCCCACACTTTGGACAACTAGCCAAATCTCCATGCTCACGACGAAAGAGAATACAATCATTACGGCAAGCATGGATGGTATCATAATCCATACCCACCATTGTTAGCATCTTTTTCGCTTCATCTCTTGATGCGGGCATGGTATTTGGTGCAGGCAACATCTTTTGGAGCAACCTATGACAAAGACACTATCCAAATGATGATTCTCAAAACAAACAATATCCAAATAATGAGTCAATCAAATTAATGCAAGGGCTAACCTCATTAAGGCCGAGACACTTGTATCCGACCACCCATACTGTACTTGTAGATTCAAGATTGAGAGACAAGCACGTAGTTTAGACATCCTGGCACCCTCATACAATTGTGTTGATTGCAACTCTCGCATTTTCACCTCAGACTCTGACATCACGTGTACGTGGGATGTAGTGCCCCTAAAAATGGAATCCATCATGTCGACCATACCCTCGTCGTCATCTGGGAGACTATAGTCTTGTTGAAAGTGAGAAGGTATATGTGTACCCTCGTCACCCTCGTCATCCTGTCATAAGCTCATTCGTGTAAATAGAAGATCTTCTAATTCCGGGTATACAATAAGATTGCGAACTTAAATAGCTTTGACTTACCGATGATCCATCAACATGTGCAACACCAATGGGGGGTACTGGTTCCGGCTCCTCCCCATACATCCGCAAGTGGCGCATGATAATACGACGTTGATGTCGTACTTCTCGCTTGCAATGAGTGCAATGACAATATAACCTCTCCGTAAGCCACTTCGTGCTCCCGGGCGTTGGCGCATCATCGGATGAGCTTCCACTCGTCCCTTCCATCTACACTTATAAAACCAAAACATAAGCATGAAGAGGAGATGTACACAATTATGAGCATAGCATGTTTAATTTGAGCTTCTCTTGAGGCTATATAAAAAGAATGACATCGCTATATAGTAAGGATTGAAACAAAAAATCCTATATAGTAAGGCTATGTAGTAAGAGGAGATATTGACAATTATAGGCATAGCATGTTTGAGTCACAAGAGGCCTCATTAAAAAATAAACAGTAAGCGTCGCTATATAGCGATGCTCTGTTCCGTCGCTATATAGCGACGATTTTAATTGAAAGCGTCGCTATATAGCGACGCTTTCAATTAAAAACGTCGCTATATAGCGACGAATAAGCGTCGCTATATAGCGACGCTGTGGGTTAAAACCCGAAACGCCGAAACCCGCGGCGTTTTGCTCAAAGCTTTCCTAATCTCTCAAGTAAGCTCTCCAAAATCTCCTCCCACCTATTTTCACTGACCTCCCATCTATTCCAAGCAACCTCCTACCCTATTTCCCACTCCTCACCCTCCTCCTACCTCTTGTGCACCCTCTCTCTCCTTTTTCCCTCTTTGGTTTCCAGAAAGAAAGTTCTTCAAAAGGTGAGTTTCTTTCAACAATGTAGGTTGTTTGTTTGTTAGCTTTGGTTTTGTGAGTGTTTCTACTTGTATTGCTAAAGTTTTAAACTACTTTTCATGCTTGATTAGAAAGGATTCAAACAAAAAACGAAATTTCAAGAAAGAAAGAAAGAAACTCACCTCTTCTTCCTGTATTTCTCTTCCTTCTCTTCCTTCTCTTCCTTCTCTTCTCCTCAATCTCCTCCTTTCCTTGTCTCCTCAATCTTCTCTTTCCTTGTCTCCTTTCAAGAAGTTGCTTTTGTGATCTCCTCTTTCCACTAACATCTTATTTGAAAAAATGGGTTGTTTTCTCTCTTTTGTAGGGCCAGTCCACTACACCGAGCGGGACATAGTCTCTCTTTTGTGGGCCCAGTCCACTACACCGAGCGGGACATACTTTTACAGGTAAGTGCTTCCTCTTCTTTCCATTTAAGCTTTTTGTTATTTGCATTGGCCTGCAGCTAGCGCCTTAAGCGCTAGCTGCAGTGATGGGTGTAGGAACCCTCTCTTCCCCCTTCTCTTTTTCTCATTTTCCCCCTTCTCTTTTTTCCCTCTTCTCTTATTCTCTCTTTCCCCCTCTCTCTTTTCCCTTCTCTCTTTCCTTTCCCCCTTATTCTCTATTTCCGCATCCCTCTTATTCTCTTATGCTTATGCTTCTCTCATTCCCCCTTATCTATTTCCCCCTTCTCTCATTCGCATAAGCTTCTCTCATTCTCTTTTTCCGCATGACCATAAGCATGAGCTTATGCTTATGCTTATGCATAAGCATAAGCATAAGCATAAGCTCATGCTTATGCTCATTCATGAGCATGAGCTTATGCGTAAGTTTCCGCATAAGCTCCTTCTCTCATTCCGCATAAGCTCCTTCTCTATTTTCGGATGAGCATAAGCATGAGCTTATGCTTATGCTTAAGCTTAAGCATAAGCATAAGCATAAGCTCATGCTTATGCTCATTCATGAGCATGAGCTTATGCGTAAGTTTCCGCATAAGCTTATGCGGAAATAGAGAATGAGAGAAGCTTATGCTTCTCTCATTCTCTTTTTCCGCATAAGCTCCTTCTCTCATTCCGCATAAGCTCCTCCCTCTATTTCCGCATGAGCATAAGCATGAGCTTATGCTTATGCTTATGCATAAGCATAAGCATAAGCTCATGCTTATGCTCATTCATGAGCATGAGCTTATGCGTAAGTTTCCGCATAAGCTCCTTCTCTCATTCCGCATAAGCTCCTTCTCTATTTCCGCATGAGCATAAGCATGAGCTTATGCTTATGCTTATGCTTATGCTTATGCATAAGCATAAGCATAAGCTCATGCTTATGCTCATTCATGAGCATGAGCTTATGCGTAAGTTTCCGCAAGAGCTTATGCGTAAGTTTCCGCAAGAGCTTATCCGCAAGTTTCCGCAAGTGCTCCTTCTCTTTTTCCGCATAAGCTCCTTCTCTTTTTCCGCATGAGCATAAGCATGAGCTTATGCTTATGCTTATGCATAAGCATAAGCATAAGCTCATGCTTATGCTCATTCATGAGCATGAGCTTATGCGTAAGTTTCCGCAAGAGCTTATGCGGAAATAGAGAATGAGAGAAGCATATGCTTCTCTCATTCTCTTTTTCCGCATAAGCTCCTTCTCTCATTCCGCATAAGCTCCTTCTCTATTTCCGCATGAGCATAAGCATGAGCTTATGCTTATGCTTATGCATAAGCATATGCATAAGCATAAGCATAAGCTCATGCTTATGCTCATGCGGAAATAGAGAAGGAGCAGCATAAGCATAAGCATAAGCATAAGCTCATGCTTATGCTCATGCAGAAATAGAGAAGGAGCTTATGCGGAATGAGAGAAGGAGCTTGTCATGAGCTTATGCGCAAGTTTCTGCAAGAGCTTATGCGCAAGTTTCCGCAAGTTTCCGCATGAGCTCCTTCTCTTATTCCGCATAAGCTCCTTCTCTTTTTCCGCATAAGCTCCTTCTCTATTTCCGCATGAGCATAAGCATGAGTTTCCGCAAGTTTCCGCAAGTTTCCGCAAGCATAAGCATAAGCTCATGCTTATGCTCATGCATGAGCAGGAGCTTATGCGCAAGTTTCCGCAAGAGCTTATCCGCAAGTTTCCGCAAGTGCTCCTTCTCTTTTTCCGCATAAGCTCCTTCTCTTTTTCCGCATAAGCTCCTTCTCTCATTCCGCATAAGCTCCTTCGCAAGTTTCCGCATGAGCATAAGCATGAGCTTATGCTTATGCTTATGCATAAGCATAAGCATAAGCTCATGCTTATGCTCATTCATGCTTATGCTTATGCTTATGCTTATGCTCATGCTTATGCTCCTTCTCTATTTCCGCATGAGCATAAGCATGAGTTTCCGCAAGTTTCCGCAAGTTTCCGCAAGCATAAGCATAAGCTCATGCTTATGCTCATGCATGAGCATGAGCTTATGCGCAAGTTTCCGCAAGAGCTTTTCCGCAAGTTTCCGCAAGTGCTCCTTCTCTTTTTCCGCATAAGCTCCTTCTCTTTTTCCGCATGAGCATAAGCATGAGCTTATGCTTATGCTTATCCATGAGCATAAGCATAAGCTCATGCTTATGCTCATTCATGAGCATGAGCTTATGCGTAAGTTTCCGCAAGAGCTTATGCGGAAATAGAGAATGAGAGAAGCATATGCTTCTCTCATTCTCTTTTTCCGCATAAGCTCCTTCTCTCATTCCGCATAAGCTCCTTCGCAAGTTTCCGCATGAGCATAAGCATGAGCTTATGCTTATGCTTATGCTTATGCTTATGCATAAGCATAAGCATAAGCTCATGCTTATGCTCATTCATGCTTATGCTTATGCTTATGCTTATGCTCATGCTTATGCTCCTTCTCTATTTCCGCATGAGCATAAGCATGAGTTTCCGCAAGTTTCCGCAAGCATAAGCATAAGCATAAGCATAAGCTCATGCTTATGCTCATGCATGAGCATGAGCTTATGCGCAAGTTTCCGCAAGAGCTTATCCGCAAGTTTCCGCAAGTGCTCCTTCTCTTTTTCCGCATAAGCTCCTTCTCTTTTTCCGCATGAGCATAAGCATGAGCTTATGCTTATGCTTATGCATAAGCATAAGCATAAGCTCATGCTTATGCTCATTCATGAGCATGAGCTTATGCGTAAGTTTCCGCAAGAGCTTATGCGGAAATAGAGAATGAGAGAAGCATATGCTTCTCTCATTCTCTTTTTCCGCATAAGCTCCTTCTCCTATTCCGCATGCAAGTTTCCGCAAGTTTCCGCATGAGCTCCTTCTCTTATTCCGCATAAGCTCCTTCTCTTTTTCCGCATAAGCTCCTTCTCTATTTCCGCATGAGCATAAGCATGAGCTTATGCTTATTCATGAGCATGAGCTTATGCGGAAGTTTCCGCAAGAGCTTATGCGGAAATAGAGAATGAGAGAAGCATATGCGGATCTCATTCTCTTTTTCCGCATAAGCTCTTTCTCTTTTTCCGCATAAGCTCTTTCTCTTTCTCTTTTGCGTGAGCATATGCGGAAATAGAGAATGAGAGAAGCTTATGCTTCTCTCCTCCTCTATTTTCGCATATGCGGAAACATGAGCATAAGCTCATGCTCACCCATGAGCATAAGCATAAGCTCATGCGGAAAAAGAGAAGGAGCTTATGCGGAAATAGAGAATGAGAGATGCTTCTCTCCTTCTCTTTTTCTGCATAAGCTCCTTCTCTTTTTCCGCATGAGCATAAGCATGCGGAAACTCATCCTTCTTATGCTTATGCTCATGCATGTGCATGAGCTTATGCTTAAGTTTCCGCATAAGCTCATGCTTATGCGTGAGCTTATGCGGAAATAGAGAATGAGAGAAGCATAAGCTCATTCTCTATTTCTACATAAGCTCATTCTCTATTTCCCACTCTATTTCCCCCTTCTCTCATTTCCCCCTTCTCTCATTCTCTATTTTTCCTCATCTCTTTCCCTTTCTCTCATTCTCTATTTCCTCATTCTCATTCTTTTCTTTCCTTTACATCTTCTTTCCCTCTTATCTTTCCCTCTTCTTTCCCTCTTTCCTTTCCCTCTTCTTTCCTTTCCCTCTTCTTTCTTCTTGCCTATGCCTATGCCTATGAGAATGCTCATGTTTGTTTATTTGTTTTCTATTTTCGTGTTTGTGTCTATGTTAGACATGGGATCACGTCGCTCATCGGACGAGTACGGACAGCCTCGCAGGAGGAGAGCTCACGATCTATATGCTCCAGAGGACTTTGATTCCTCTCAGGCGACTACCCCGAGGACTACCCCTGGTCCGACTCCTCTCGGTCCTAGCACTGTGACTACCCCTGGTCCGACCCCTCTTCCACGTAGCACTGCGACTACCCCTCAGGGGACTCCTTTGCTAGCCGCGCATGGCTTTGTTGGGACTCCCGACGAGTTTGTAGCGCAGATGAGCGATGAGGAGGCAGCGAGATTCTTCTCTCTGCTCTCTCAGAGGACCTCCGCAATTCCTTCCCCTACACCGACGGGTGGACGTACAGCCCAGCCATCCCCTCGCGCCCCTTCGACCGCGGGATCATCACCTGCGCATGCCTCCCGCAAGGGAAGGAAGAGTAGGATGGGCGGCTCATGTTGTGCTGACTCAGGAGATGTAGACGAGTCAGCACACTCACGCTCCTTTAGGTCTCCACTTGGTCCGGAGACACAGTATCAGTCAGGTCCCTTTCCCTCTCCTACTCCCACAGCTACTCCTCGATCCGGAAGCGGTCGCGCAGCTTCCACTCCTTCAGACTCTGCTACCGTCAGTCCCCCTTACTCATCAGGGGATCTCTCCTATCAAATCACATCTGCCGGAGAGATAATAGAAGACAAAAAGGGCAAAGCAGTGATGGCCGCCATGAGGCGGTTGATGAGTCATCACTTCAAGAGCGGCATAAATATCGATTGGCGGTATCAAGATGGCCAAAAGAAGCAGGCGGTGATCGATGAGTTAAAACAAAGATTTCCTAATCCGCCAAATGTGGAGTTTAATAACAGTTATATGCTCGAGCGCATGGGTTTGGTCCTAAAGCATCGCAGATCAACCATGCGTACTTCCATTACAAAGGGGTTGTCTAAACCCAGCTGGGCAGACAAAGCTGATTGGAAGTACTTCAAGAAGCAACATAGGGACCATCCTGAAATGTTCGAGGGTCAGAGGAGGGCTGCGAAGAGACGGCTGGATGTCGTAGGTACTTCGCACTTTGGTGCAGGTGGACGGTATGCGTTCGAGGCAACCGTGGTAAGTTTACTTCTTTCCATTTAATGTATTGTTCTATTTGTTTTACTTACATATTACATGCACTTTAGCTAACTCTAACTCTCGTAAATTGGATCCACAGCAAGCTGCGATGGGTCATCTTCCTACGGATGCAGAGACGCGGCGCGCATTTCGGATAGGAACCAAGCCGTGGTTCATTGAGCAAGAGGCAATGGGAGCGACAGTCGATTGGGCTGAGGTGGCTGCTCGCACGGTATAAGTTTACTCCTGCTTGTAATCTCACTTTTTAATTTAAGTTCCAATCTAATTTTCGATTTATATGGTTCACTCTCAGGGTCAAAGCTCAAGCGTCCCATCATCAGAGACGAGCGATCAACAGGGGCAAGGATCGGACGCAGGTGCCGATGACGAAGGAGAAGACGCAGGTGTCGGGGACGAGGGAGAAGATGCAGGTGCCGAGGACCAGGGAACAGCCCAACAAGACGATTCGGATTCGGATTCGGATTAGTAGTGGTAGTAGCATTTTTCATATCCGCTCGTTAGAGCCATTTTGTATCGCCCTTTCACAGGGTAATTTTGTTTCAAACACAGTTGTATATGTATATGCATTTCTTCCTCATCGTTCACAAGAACAATTTTGTATCACCCTGCAAGCAAGGGAAATTTTGTTATAAAAAACTTTCTTTTGTAATTACAAAAAAAAAAAAAGGGTTAGTGGGGCTAAACAGGGCCAAAAGGAAGCCCTGTTTAGCCCCACTAACCATTTTTTTTACCTTCTGTTAATCGTCGCTATATAGCGACGTTTACCAGTGTCGCTATATAGCGACGATTAACAGAGTCGCTATATAGCGACGTTTTTATCGTCGCTATATAGCGACGTTTACATCGTCGCTATATAGCGACGATTAACAGCGTCGCTATATAGCGACGGTTTATAGCGACGCTCCTTTTCCGACGATTTTAACGACTTTTATAGCGACCTTTGCGCCCGTGAAAAAAAAAAAAATTTAATGTAAAAAGCGTCGGTATTTCCGTCGGAAAATGACCTATGCCTTGTAGTGATAATGAAAATAAAAGTAACCCTACTTGGCATTCCTCATTTTGTTGCATCTCATCAAAATGTCCAATAGGATCTGGGCTAAGGGAAGGTTAAAAGATAAATTGTTATCATTTCAAAGTCCATGTCCATTGGGATGCAGACTTGGAGTACAGATCAGTAAGCCTTGCTAACTTGGCCTCTCTCTTAAAGCGTTATGGTAATCTCAACATGTACTTCTCGATCCTTGTCTATAGCACTATGCTGCCACAAGCTTTCAACCTGCAAACAAATGTAATGCATTTGGAGGGATGCCCTCCAATTGCATCTGTTCAAACTGGTACAACTTGGCATTCCTCATTTTGTTCCATCTCATGAAAATGTCCAGTAGGATGATCCGGGCTAAGGGAAGGTTGAAAGATAAATTGTTATCATTTCAAAGTCCATGTCCATTTGGGATGCAGATGGGAGGGAAGGGATATACACTGACTTACAATGAAGGGTTATAATACTTGCAATTGAATGTTGACAAAAACAGCTTTCTGGAATCTTTAGATTGACACCATTTTTACAACTTTGTGTCAAACCAAACCAATGGTAACCACATTACTATGAGGTCTGTATGACTGGCCACCTGAAAGGAAGTGCTTGATTGGGCATTTGTCAAGGTCAATTGTGGCAATATGGTAGTGTTATCCTCTACAGATGTTGCCTGAAGATGAACACAATTGCTACTGGTAGAAAGCCTTTTTCTACTTCTTTTTGTGAGCTGATTGAGACACTTCAGACTTATTGGCAAATTGACGTACTCAGAGGCCAACACCACCAGATTGTCATCACATCTCTGGGCGCCTGACTCAGTCTGTGGTAGCCCCGACCAGGTTTATGAACACCCCAAGGCTAGGCCTGTATAAAACCCCCTCCTGCTCTGGGGATTGCTGCCAGCCTTTGCCTGCCTGCATGGCTTTCCTGGGGGCTCAACTGCCCTCTTTCCTACTGCAACTATTATTGCTACCTATGCAGCTGCCACATGGACCAATAGCTACTGCTGGACTATACCACGTCTCCTGTGACTGGATCTAACCCTGACATAGGGTTTAGAGCCTCTGAGGCTGCCCTACCATCAAGTATATTGCCACGGGCACAATCCATATGAAGACAAGAATAACTTTTGCTGAGCAAGAATCAAAACAATCCTACCAATAATCATCACATGAACATACTCCATGCTCAATGTGATGGAAACAATTAGAATCCCTTACAATTATTTTCCATTGAGCCACCTTAGAAATATATTTGGTGGCAGAATGACAGTTAGAGCACACCCTAAGGTTCTTTATAATGTGAATAAGTGTTCCTGGAGGGGTGGAAATGAACCCAAAACTGATGGCCAGCTTCAGGCTGTGGTAGCAAAGCGAATCTTCTCTCTCTTCCTCATCCAAATCATGAAGCACCACATTTGTGTCAGCTGCAAATCCTGCCTCCTTCATGCATCTATCCAACCTCTGCAACTCGGTTTGTATCTCCTCCTGTTGAGGATGTGATGTGCCTGTAACAACTTCGTGCACCATGTGTTTCACCTCAATACAACAGCGACCTGACACCTTCTTCACACCATTATTAATCATTGCTTTGCTCACGTTCATTACATCTGCGAGCCTGCCTGCATTAGCACAGACATTTGCTAGCAATAGATATGGTCAAGCATTCTGCAATGCAACACCTTCTTCCTTCAGCCAATAGCCAAATAGATCAATCGCAAGGAAGATCATAAACTCGCAAAGGATAGCGCTTCACAAACACCACCACCGTCAGACAAGGATAGCGAATGAGGCAGCATGCGAAGTACTCTACCGCACACCAAGCCCCCTGCATTGCCACAATGCCCAATATTGTCTCCTTGTTCGTCTCCTCCCTTTACCCCAATCGATCTTTACCATCGTCATCATCATGCAAGTCCACGACGATTTCCATCTACTCGTTGGACCCTCTTCTATGGCTACCATGTTGGCAAACAAAGGCAGCACAATCGTCTAATCTAAAGCAAAGTAAACCATGGATACAAAGCAAAGATGGAGATGTAGACAGAGAGGGAGATGGAGTGAACTTCGAAGTACCTAGTGCGAAGATTTTCACGAGCAGTGACGAGCAGCAGTAGAACTTTGTGGAAGAACTTCAGATGTGTGGAATGCCAAATCTCATCCTTCTTTTGCAAAACGATTGCATGGAGGTCTGCAAACAACTTCAACTGTGGAGGTATGCAAAGAACTTCAGATGTGTCAAAGATCTTTGATCTCAAAGAATCGATGAGGGGACAAAGAGATCGGACAAAGAGATGTGTCGAACTTCTGACCTTTAGACGTCTGAATCTAGAGAAGAGGAGAGTTGCATTTTGCAAGGACTATTGGATGTCTGAATCTAGATCAGAAGAGGAGAGCTACAAGAGAAATTACGGACGTCTGAATCTGGAGAAAAGGAGAGTTGCGAAGGAATGCCGAAAACAGGAAACGAGCAAGGAAAAAGGAACAACGGTGAGGAACTTGGACTAAGAGAGGCATGGAAGAGCGGAGGTGGAGCAATGGCGATGGCAATGCTGATGACGAAGATGGAATCATGCCTCAACAAGAACGAGGAAGCTAGACGTTGGAAGAATTATGTTGGAAGTTGGAAGAATTTCTTGCCAATAATACATCGTTTCATGAAATGACACGTGGCTTCATGAGAGGTCAGATTTCCCTTTTATGTCACAATGCTACACCTGCCTAATTAGTGATCTTGAAAGTAAAGTTTAGGATAAATAATACATCTTATCTTCTTATATTCCTTATTTTCGAGTTTGAGGTGTCAATCAAGGACTCTACAGCGTGTCCTTCAAGGGGCTCCTCTTTAGACTGAGTGGACGTGGAGATCAAAGGGGGCTTGGAGGACGGTTGGACCATTGTGCATGGAAAGTTAACTGTTTTGACAGTGTGGACGAGTCAGGCAATGGAGCGCGCAAGAAAATCCAACAATGTCTAGGTACGGCATCTCTCTCTCTCTCTCTCTCTCACTCACTCACTCTCTCTCACTCACACACACACACATAGGGAAAGGCACGCAGGGAGCGAAAAAGAGATGAGCCAAAATGCGAGGGGGGCACGGAGGAGCCAAAAAGCGAGGGAGTTACGAGTCACAAATGAGCCTGGGATATGTAGGGATGATTTGTCTTTAGCACACTCGGAAGATCGACTCCCTCCGCTCCAACCTGCGTTTCCATGTAGCCGATCAACAAACCAAGGCGATGATCATTCACGTTGTTGTGGAGATGGGGGCGCCTTGATAGCAAGATGCATGTTAAGGTTTTTGTGATTGAAGCCGCTCAAGTTGTTACGCTATCATGTTTTTAGGAAGGAGGTTTTGCGGACCAGTTGTAGAACATCGATAGAGAAGGAATGATGCATTCTTGTGTTGCTTTTGAATGAGGTTGCTCCTTCATCGATGCAGAGGCTATGGAACCTAATAGATCAGAGTTGCAACATCCCTAGCATGTTTTAAAAAATTGACTAGATGCTAGCCGCACGAACAATTGGCGAGATCGCTGGGGGGAATTGCAAAGATGTTTCTCCCATCACACCGAAAGAGCTCAGCGTGCTGCGAGCTTGATAAGCCTCCATCCGTGATGATTTTGCTCGATTCGATCGGTATTACCACATGCTGGCAGAGCTTCCAGGCATCCACCACCAACCGGTTGCAAGACGTTCATCTACTGGATCTACAACTGCGAGAGAATGAGAGGCACATACAACTGGAAGAGCTCCTCAAGGTCTTATATAACAGAAGTCAGGTTGGAATCATTAGCGTGATGCACAAATATATGGCGAAATCCCGGCTATGTTGGAAGGTAGCAGCGAGACGAGCAGCTTTGACAAATGCAACAGCAAAAAGGAGCAAGATGGAACGGTCATGAGCGATCAGCTCCCAGCCAGGGGGGTCTTCAACCACTTGTAGTCCAAAGATGATAACAACAAAAAAACAACTATTAAATTAAAGGGCAATGGACGCCTGAAGAAGACCGGTAAAAGAAGACCCATATGCCGCCACTTATCTCCAACGTGATCATAGCCTGGCATGTGAAGTGGAGCCAGGCTTAGTCTCTCTTAAATTATAGAATGCCAACATTTCAAACATTCTATGAACTCAATATTAGTGATCTTAAAAGCAAAGTTAATGATAAATTTAAATATATACTCTTAAGTTATAGAATGTCAACATTTCAAAACTTGTATGTGCTCTATTCTACATTTCTTCAATGTTTTCAAATTGAAATAATAGGTCATATATAATTTTAACATTTACAAAATTGTATGTGCTAGAATGTCAAAATTTCAAACATTGTATGAGCTCTATTATGCATTTCTCCAACATCCCAAAAAGTAAATGTGCCCTAGCATGTTGACATATTGAAATAATAGTGTTTACGAATTAAAATAAATGCACTCTAGTATATTTGCAAACAATAGGTCAAGAGACATATAGTGTTAACATTTTCAAAATTATACATTGTGCAGTACTTTGCTGAAAAATATTCATAATAATATATCATCAAGTAGTGCTCTGTTCTACAATTCAAACCCTAGTTAGCCATACCCATAGCCATTAGCCCCTCTTCGTAATCCATGATTGATTCAGGTTTCTCCATCACCATCGATTTGAGAATCACAACATTCCGTAGCTTTCCACCGGTTTCGCACTAGTCATTGTCTGGTTGAATTGATTGCTAAACTAGATAGTTTCATCGAGGAATAAGTTAGCAACCTAATTGCAGCGTAAAACTTGCTATTGCTGGAGCGTATCGTTTCTCGTCCAGCTCTTTCTCGAACACCTTCGGCGATTATCAACTTGCTATAACCGGCCATGCAGCTTCTGCAAGCTTCCTCCCGAGGCGTCAAGAGCAGTCCTCTGCTCTTCAGTTCCAGCAGCAGAACGGAAGCAGAGTAACAAACTCGTTGTTGTTGTACTCCCAGCTATGTCGCAACGGGGACGGCAGAGAGATTACAAACCAGGCGACATGGTAGCCTGGAAGATTGGTAACAGGGAGGCGACGGGAACGGTGCTGCTGAAGCTGACGGAGGAGGTGGTGATGGGCAATAGGACCGTGCGTGCATCGCCCGAAGAACCCCGATACATCATCAAGGCCGACGCGACTGGTAACTTAATTATTCGCCGGCCAGAGAAGATTCGTTCGCTTGAGGAAGCTGAATACGGGCCTGGTGCTGAAGACCCGTCGTACGACGAGCCGGATGATGAGTTCGAGGAATCCCATCTGAGAACCATGCGCACTGTTCGCAGATGAACGAAAGATAGTGCTTTTGCCATTGTACAGGCAGTATGTCCGTCAAGAGTCGGTCTGTCCAGCGAGTGGATCTCTAGAGTAGTCTGTTTCTCCGTCAAACATGGCTGTCTTTCATTGTTTTTCCGTCAAAGATCGATCAGGTGTTTGTCTTTTACGCTTGTTAATATCGTAGTCTGATATATATTCTCTTTGTAATGCAAATCATCCCACTTTGGCTCATGTTCATGTTCAATCTCGTCCTGTTGTTTTCAGAGTAATCTTTCGAGAATACACTACAGTGACTACACTAGAGATCACGATACCGTACTGTGTTGCGAAATGTAAACATTGTACGACCGAAACCGAAACTGAAGTGTTTACGATTCACAATGAATTGCTTCCGTCTTTTCATGCCGTGGTATTAATGCATCTTTTTACGTTAAAAGTCAATTTGGGTTACTTGCTGTAAATTATGAATTGTTTCAATTGCACAAGCTTGGAGCACGTTTTAGGTTAGCTCAAGCCTCGAAGATCTGCATGCGTATGCAGTCTGCTGCGGACTGTGAGCACGTACCTTTAGTTTAGCCTTCACAGCACGTACCTTTATTTTAGCCCTAAGTGATCTTCCATTAGCACAAGTGATTCTTTTAAGAACCAAGGATTGATTACACGTGAGAATTGATCATAGCACAAGTGGCCATTTAGCAATTGAGCTGACCCTTGAAATATACTCCCAAGGTCCCAATTGGGAATTCATGTTCTATAACAAATGATACCGTCACTCTGCTTGAGCAATAAACTGAACTTGCAGATCTGGACAGCTATATTATTGAATTGCGATTCACTTGAGATGGCTATTCTAGCTGACTCTTGCTTTATAAAGTCGAATTGAAAAGAGATTTAGAGGACGATTGCTCTTCTATGGAGAGGGCTCGGGTGTTAAAACAAGGAATTCAATCCAATTGGCTTAGTCCGAGGTTGGCCCGAATTTCTCAGAATTTAATCCAGTCGAAGGTCAGTCTGTGGTTCCGTCACCCTTTCGCATGCCTGGTAGGGCACGTGCATCGAATTGAAGATCCGTGTAACATTGCAGAAAATAGACTCTTACCTTTGAGGTTGACACTATCGAAGAGTAACTTCAAGGAAAAGGATGTACATGATACTTGACCTTTCTCGGATTTTATCACTTAAAACGTTACTACTGTTCAAACCTGGTTGAGAATTCCTGGCGTTGAGAAGAGTTATGGATTTTCCCTCTAATTGATTATCCTATTCTGTCATTAGGCTTGAACTTTAGATACATTGTTTCCAAAATCGTATTGAGTTTGAGCACAGGCTTGCTATGAGAATCATTTTTGCGGCCAACAATGAGTTTTATCTTCAATCTAGTCTTACTTATATTGGTCAGATTCACACATTTGCAAACCTTTGTAGCACCCAATTTTAGAACTCGTCGTTATCAATTCCATTTCATGTGTTGGGTGCAAGGAATATCAAAACATTGAGGTTGGATGATCTTAGCAAATGATGAGACAAGAAATGTGCACTTTGGCTTCTAACGTGGTTGCCTTGTTTAAAGTTTCCAAAACCTTGATACTAATCTAGCGAATAATAGAGGTGCAAGCCATAAGTAAAAATTTTATTGTATTAATAGGGAAAATGCTATTTGGTGTGTATAATAGAGGCATGTTAGAAGCTCAAAGTAGAATATCACAAAGCATTGACAGCATAAAAAACCATGCCATCACATATCCCTCCTCAGGCTTGAATTGCAAGGAAAAGTGATTTGCAATATACTTTCTTTTTTTTTTTGGGGGGGGGTTTTTTTTACTCCTAAGTATGTGCAGCGCAGCACATGGGTTTAATAGGATGAGGTTTCTAAACCCCCTTTTTGTAGATTTAACACATACAAAATGGTTTCATATAAAGGGGATATTTAGATTGAATAGAAAAAGGGCATGTTTAAATAAGGGGTTTTACAAAATAGTCCTTTACGCATGTGATGTTTAGAGTTTAACATAGTGACCCGCCCAAGGTTGTACTGGGCACTTCTAACTCCCCACACCGTTGTGAAGCCATCACTCAAAGCAAGCCTAAAGCCAATCTCTCTTCGCGATACATATGTAGCACTTTCCCAACTACTTACATCAAGGCTTTTTTTTTGCCAAAAGGAGGAGCATACTTTTGCTTAACAATCCCCCCCCCCCCTTTTTTCTTTGTATGGGGAAGTGGTGTTTGTAGAGATTGTTGTACATGGCACTGCAACACACAATTCACAAGAAAGAAAAGGTAGGCATTCAGCATAAAGCTGTTGGGCCAAATGCCAAGGGGACAAGATTTGGCGAGGGTGGTGGATTGTGTAGATGTTGCCTTGGCCAAAGGGAATACATTTTTCATCTATTCATGGTGTGTCCTAGCACTATAAAAGTTTGGAAGATAGCACACAATCCGTTTCCAATCAACTGGAAGTCCATTTTGCTTAGGGACCCTAGAAAGGTTGAATAGGTGTTGTGGTCAATTGTTAGAGCACATGCTTGCCAACTAACCCCGACCTCCAAGTGTAACTGTTGTTATCTGTTCTACACTCGAGCATGCCATCCTTAGGATTGCAAGAGAATCATCTTCACCGAGCACTACACCGGGTTGGGTTCACACCAAGTACCTTTTCTTAGATAGCCTTGGATGAGGGAACAAAAGCGTGGACATTTTGGCGATCTGACTATGGAAGGTTCAATTGAGTTACGAGTTGACGAGTTGTCAGTTAGGAGAATCAGAGAACCAAGTTAGTAAGCTCAGTGTCGAGGTCAAAAGAGTTCATGTTAACCAGCGATGAACTAAAACAGTTACTAATTGGAATCGTGGGCTACAATAGGAAATTTCTTCCATTGACTCCAAACGAGTGGCATCGTTTGGTGGCATGCTTGAAGACTTGCATGTGGGATATAGAGTACTCACTTTGCTACTTGGATACTTTCTTCCTTGATTGATGGCTGACACATGCTTAGAAAGAAGAAGAAGATATGCGTCCAGGCGTGAAGAGTACCTAAACCAAAGAAATTCAATACATCCAACCATGAGAAGTGGAGCAGTTTTGCAAGCAGAGTTCAACACCCAAACGAGGCTGGCACAGTTCAATACATTCAACCATGAGAATTGGAGCTGTTTTGCAAGCAGAGTTCAACGTCCAATAGGAGCAGTGATTGCCAGGAGAGAGACTCATCTACACTACCCCAGGGGTGGAAGTTGACTACTACACAGAGCCCTGAGCACAGAACGTTGGTGTTGGGCCGAGGTGACCCAAAAGACTGGCGGATGGTTCATCATGGCAAGTGGAGTTTGAGAACTCATCTACGGAGAATTTAGATTTCGAGTGGATGGCCATTTCCTTGGGGTAACACAAGAATGAACGTGAAGAACAACTAATGGAAGGAAGAGATCATCTTCGACAATACTCGGCTGTCATTCTAGAGGGATTAAGTCAAGAAATATATCGAGTCAGGTCGCCAACTACGGTTGATGGACAAAGAATGATCGACGGGTAGAGCGGAGGGCTTCTGATGGAGAAAGACACCACCAAAAGCCTGAGGTGAATGTGGAAGAGATAAGGCAATTTTCCCAAGTTCCTCTCATAGTAGACATAAATTCTACTCGGCCAACAGGTGTACGCCAAATTGCACCTTTGAGGGCTGAAGAAAGTACCGACTAAATTAGGGAGAGTCTAGAGTGATCTCACACACATGAAGGCGGTTATGACAGGTGGAAGGCTAGTGACTCAGTCCATCCGAGTGAAAGACGTTAATCCTACTCGGGTGTTCCAAAGTAGAGAAATATTAGTCTAGCTCCAACATCAAGGTGAAGTTTCAAAATTTCAAAGGCACAGATGATGAAGACCCCTACAATCACTTGCAGAGCTTCTTGCGTGTCTATCACGTCACTGGTATTACGACATACAAAGATTATATGCATTATTTTTCGTGTACCTTAATAAAAATTGCCCATGGATGGTTCAATAAATTCCTAGTTGGATACTTCCCTGAGTGGTATGCAATGTTCGAAGCATTCCTACAAAGGTTCTGGTAGGATATTAATGAATACAATGTTTGGAAAAAGCTTAGTGAGCTGAAGCAGAACAAAAGATATTCCGTCCAAGACTTTCTGCTTCAAGTGTGCACTCTCATCAATCAATTTAATATGGTTTCGTATGACAAGTTTATGTGACCCTGGTTGATGACGGGTTGTACCCAAGTAGATTTGCCCAAGCCAGAGATATTCAATACAACTAGACCTATGAGGAACTACTAGCACTATAAGGCACAGGCCATTTTTTGACAGAAATACCGACCTTTTTTACACTATAAAGTTGTTTTTGACAGGTGCAAAGGTCGGTATTTCCGTCGCTATTAACGTCGGAAAAGAAATGTCACTATATAAGCGACTCTAGTAATTAACGTCGCTATATAGTGACATTGGTAAAGCATTGCTATATAGCGACCCTTAATAGAACTTTAAAAAAACATTAGTGGGGCTAAATAGGGCCACAGCAAGCCCTGTTTTGCCCCACTAATGTTTTTTTTTTAGTAATTACAAAATAATGTTTACAAGCACACAAGTGAGATAAAACTCTCAAACCAGCTTGTTTGTTACAAAATTTCCCTTGTGAAAGGGGTGATACAAAATTGCTCAAACGAACCGAGAGATAGAAGCATATACATGCCGAAGATATACAACCTTGTTTGTTACAAAATTTCCCTTTCGAAAAGGGTGATACAAAATCGCTCAAACGAGACAATATACAAAAGCATATACATGCTGAAGTATATACAAACTACTACTAATACTACTGCTCATCCAAATCGTCGTCGTCGTCGTCGTCGTCATGCTGGCCTGTGATCCCTGGCCCTCGTGCGCTATGCCTAATCCCTGGCCCTCGTCGAAGCCGTGTAATCCAAATCCCTCGAGACCTGCCTCCTCGTCATCATCACTCACCTCCGTTGATGGGACGTTCAAGCTTGCACGCTAAGAGTGAAACCATATTAATTGGAAATTATATTGGAACTTAAAGAATAAAACAATTTGAAAAGTGAGATTACAAGTAGGAGTAGACTTATACCATGCGAGCATTGACTGTCGCTCCCATGGCAACCTGCTCAATAAACCACGACTTCGCTCCTATGCGAAATGCATGTCTCGCCTCTTTGTTTGTGGGAAGGCGACCCATCACAGCTTGCTGTGGGCCCAATTTACAAGAGTTAGATAAAGTGCATGCAATATGTAATAAAACAAATAGAACAAAAAATTAAATGAGAAGAAGTAGACTTACCACCCATGCCTCGAACGCCAAACGTCCGCCTACACCGTGAAGTACCTACGGAGTCTACTTGTCTCCTCTAGCCCTCCTCTGACTGTCAAACTTTTCGGGATGGTCCCTGTACTCCTCCTTCAAAAACTTCCAGTCAGCTTTGTGTGCCCAGCTGGGTTTATCCTTCCCCTTTGTGTGGAAGTTCACAAGGTTGACCTACGATGCTTCAAGACAGAACACATGCGCTCTCGCATGTAATCCTCATTGAACTCCCAATTTGGGGGGTTAGGGTATTTTCTTTTCAATTCATCGATGACTGCCTTCTTCTTTTTGCCATCCTAGTACCTCCAGTCAGTAGCTATGCCGCTCTTAAAGTGGTGGCTCATCAACCGCCTCATGGTGGCCAGCAGTTCTGAGCCCTTTTTATTTTCTATTATCTCTCCACCCCTAGTGATTTCATAGTACAGGTCCTCGAGTGGGAAAGGAGGAGTCATGGGAGTGGCAAAGCTAGAGTAAGGGGTGTTACTGTGAGCACTTACGGAGTGAGGAGTAACAGAGGGAGTGGGATAGGGTAAGGGACCTGACTGGTACTAGGTCTCATGACCAAGTGGAGACTTGTAAGGATGTGAGTGTGCTGACTCATCTACATCTCTTGAGTCAAAACAGTAGCCTCAACCCTTCCTACTCTTCCTTCCCTTATGATGGGTTTGCCCAGGTGATGACCCCTCAGTCGAAAGAGCTAGAGGGGATGACTATCGAGTAGGTCCAGCCGTCGGTGTAGGAGAGGGAAGAGATGAGGTCCTCTAGGGTAGTAGAGAGAAGAATCTTGCTACCTCTGCATCGCTCATTTGTGCGACAAACTTTTTGGGACTCCCGGCGAAGCATTGGCTGCTAGCAAAGGAGTTCCCCGAGGGGTAGGCCTAGTGCTAGGCTCGAGAGGAGTCGGGCGAGCGGTAGTCGCAGTGCTAGGCCCGAGAGGAGTCAGGCTAGGGGTAGTCATAGGGGTAGGCCCCTGAGGAGTCAGTTGAGTGGAATCAAAGTCCTCTAGAGAGTAGAGATCAAGATGTCTCCTCCTACAAGGGTTTTCGTACTCATCGGACGTGTGACGTGATCCCATGTCTAATTTGGGGGGATTTGACAAATGCAGACACAAACATGAAAATAAAAACAACACAAGAGGGGGTAAGAAGCTGAAAGACAATTAATTACTTAAGACAATTATGAAATTCAAACTCAGGAAATTATGAAAAGATAATTAATCACTTAAGAAAATTATAAAATGACATCAACGTAGAAAGAACAATTATGAAAGGACACTTATTTACATAAGACAATTATGAAAAGCCAGTTTTGAAAGGACAAATATTTATGAAAGACAAATGGAATCCAAGAAGGTTTTCATATATATAAAAAATTGCCAAAAATACTATTGTTAAACAAGAGTTCTCATCTTGGGGCGCCAACTCCCTTTAGTAAGAAAATCTATCAAAATCTTGAGTATGAGATGAATTTAATAATATGCCATGAGTAGAAATTATTCAAATTAACATGGTTGTGTTCTATACTAAAAGAGATTCAAATATGTCTTTAACCTTGGAAATTTCGGTAACACATGAAAAAGTTACATTAATTTGAAAGGAGATGGGTTTTCATATTTTAGTGTATTTTTTATTTTACCCCCCCTCATCCAAAAGACTCCCCCCCTTGGGCCTCACATATTATGAAAAATATGTACAAATCTAAAAATCTTGCATATTTTTCAAGGTATATACCTTATATTTTATGGGAGGGGGGACATGAAATTTTCATATTTTTCCCTTGCATATTTGAAAATTTTTAAGGAAATCCATGCATATTATATATGGACCTTGGCCCCCCATACCCTAGATTTTGGAAGAGGGTAGTAACATATCACATATTGAGTTGGTGCCCCAGGGTTCTCATGTACAAAAAGAGAGTGCAAAATCTGTCTCCAAAAGTATGCTTAAGCAAAATATGTCTCCAAAAGCGCCAAAATACATTAGGGGAGATTTGGGGTCTCAAAAGGGCCTCGTTAAGTAAGGAATGGATTAAGTTAATTGGAAGGGAACCTACTATGGTAACCCATGGGCTAAGGGCCCCATAGTAATGAATCAACTAACATGGGTACCTTTATTTTAAAATAGAGCAACCGTCGCCTTTGGATGGAGGTGGATGGTGGATAGATCAAAGGCCTAGGATGTCTTTGGTGGATGGTGGATGGCCTTTGGCGGGCTCCAAGCTACAAAATTTGACTTTGGAGAGGCCTAATTAAGAGGGAGAAGGCGCTTTTAATGTGGACCCTTGATCTAAATCTAAGATCAAGGGCTAGGATGGAAGCGACTGTTTGGAGGGCTAGGATGCAAGCGGCTTTTGGATGGTGGAGATCAAGATTTGAAATGAATGGACTGAATTCAAGCACCTATTTGCACGTCCCGAATTCAAGCACCTTTTGAACTGACCTACTCCCTTGATTCCCTTGCCAATCAATGGCCCAGATTGGAGTGCATTTCGCACTCATCTCCTTCCTTAGATCTCTGTCTTATATTGACTTGTCTTCTCTTTTGATCTCATCCATTGGATCTTGGTCTTGATCAAGGGTTGATATTTAGTCCCCCTATCCTGTGATGCTATCCCTTAGATTTACCCCTTGATCTAATGGCTGGGAGTGCTCTACCTCAAATTTGAATGTATCCCTTGGATTAGATATTAGATCAAGGGCTAGGAGTAAAGACCATGGATCCAAACTCTAGGTTAGAGGTCTCCCCACCCTTAAATGCTTTTGTCAACCTCAACATGGCATTGCCCCACAAAAAGGAGCACTCCCATTGGTACACCTCAAATCCCACAATAACCCCTTGAAATTAGGAAACACTAATTGGGGGCCCTTTGGAGACCCCAATTCTCCCCTAATGGTGGAGGAGGTCTACTGCTCTGCATTACTGTCCAAGGTACTTTCCTCCTCCGAGTCGCTAGGCAGGTCACTCGGGACCTCATCCTCCACTTCTTCTAATATGAGGTCATGCTCTTCAAGGATTATGTACTGGCTATCCACGTTGGCCTCTACACAACCTATTATGTCCTTTATACATTGATCTTTGGTGCTCCAACGGTCATGGCGGTCTCTCCAAAACCTACAGAGATCCCGTAGTGTGTGTCGTGCGTTTCTCAATCACCCTTGCTCCACTACCCTTCAGCTTGGACCCCACCCAAGCGCATGCACATGGACATTGTACTTTACCCACCAGTAGCTTTCATGCACAATCTTCTCTTTTACATGAGCTAGCAAATAAGAGATGTCCCGAATCACCCCAACATGGGGAACCGGGTTGGGGTTTTGGGAGGATAGCCGTGGGTGAGGGCGTGGTTGTTCCATTTTGAATCTGTTTGAAAAAAAAAAGAACCAAATATGGCTAAGGAGAAAAAGAAAAAGAACCAAATATGGATAAGGAGAAAACAGAGAAAAGAGAGGGGGAAATAAGAAAATAGTGGAAAAAAGAGAGGGGAAAATAAGAAAAGAGAGGAAAAAAGAGGGGGGAAAAGAGAGAAAGCATATGCTTATGCTTATGCATGAGCATATGAGCATATGCTCATGCATAAGCATAAGCATCTACTTTAGCATATGCTTATGAAAAGAGGGACAAGAGGATGAAAGAGTGGGGAAAAGAGAGGGAAAAAGAAGAGAAGGAAGAGGGGAAAAGAGAGGACCAAAAGAAAGGGGACAAAGAAGAAAAGAGAGGAAAAAAGAGAGGGGAAAAGAAGAAAGGGGAAGAAGACGGAATAAGAGAAGAGAGGGGAAGAGAGGGTTCTTGCACCCATCACTGCAGCTAAGCTAGCTGTAGGCCAATGCAAATCACAGAAATAACAATAGGAAAAGAGAGGAAGCACTTTCTTTCCTGGAAAAATCCCACTTGGTGTTTCGTGGACTAGCCCTACAAATGAGAGGAAACTACCATTTTTTAGATAATTAGTTAGAGAAAGGATGAGTTTGGAAAAGCAACTTTCCAAAGGGATTGGATGGAGGGGACAAGCATAAGCCTACAAACAAGGAGAAAGCACGAAAGGAAGGGAAAGAGGAGAAAGAGAAATACCAAAAAGAGAAGAGGTGAGTCTTCTTTTTTTCACCAAATCTCGTTTTTTGTCAACCTTTGAAAATCAAGCATGAAAATTAGCACATAGGCTTAGCAATGCAAGGAGAAACATGCTTCAACACTCACAAAATGAAATCTCACAAAAATTGAACCTACATTGCTTAAAGAGACACACCTTCTTGAAAAACTACCTTTCACACGAGCAGAGAGGGAGAAGGGTGGAGAGGGAGCACAAGTGTTGGGAGAGGGGCTGGGTAGGAGTGAGGAGTGTGGGGAAGAGGTTGGAGGAAAGCAAGGTTGCCAAATGTAAGGTTGGAGGAGAGATTTTTGCTTTCCCCGCAATAGATTTGTGAAAGACGGCATCGCAGGGGGTTTTGGGTTTTAGCCCCTAGCGTCGTTATATAGCGATGTTGGTCAGTCGCTATATAGCGACACTGTATATCCTAAAAGCATCGCTATATAGCGACAAAATAGAGCATAACTTTGCTACATAGCAATGGTTCAGGGCACTTAATCTAAGGAAAGAGGGAAGGATCTCTTGGGTCGCTCTTTTTTGGATCTTAATGGATTTCCTTGCATTTTGTGTTGTGATTTTGGAGGTGTGCAGATGGAAGGAACAAGTGGAAGCTCGTCAAATGATGCGCCAACACCCGGGAGCACAAAGTGGCTTACGGAGAGGTTGTATTGTAATTGCACTCATTGCAAGCGAGAAGTATGACACAAAACCTTGAGAAAAGATCTTATATTTACACGAAATCTTGAGATAGGATGAGGAGGGTGGCGAGGGTGCACATATACCTTCACACTTTAAGCAGGAGGATAGTCTCCCAAATATGCCAAATGATGAGGAGAGTATGGTGGACATGATGGATTCTATTTTTAGGGACACTACATCACATGTACACGTGATGTCCGAGTCTGAGGCCAATATGTGAGAGTTGCAATCAACACAGTTGTACGAGGGTGCTGGGATGTCAAAACTATGGGCTTGTCTCTCAATTTTGAATCTGCAAGGAAAGTATGGGTGGTCAGATACAAGTGTCTCGACCTTAATGAGGTTAGCTCCTGCATTCATTTGTCTCATTATTTGGATATTGTTTGTTTTGAGAATCATCATAGTTTCTCATCATTCAAAGTCTATGTATGTTTGAATTGCAATAGGTGGCTCCAAAAGATGTTGCCTGCACCAAATACCATGCCCGCATCAAGAGATGAAGTGAAGAAGATGCTGACAACGGTGGGTATGGATTATGATACCATCCATGCTTGCCGTAATGATTGTATTCTCTTCTTCATGAGCATGGAGATTTGGCTAGTTGTCCGAAGTGTGGGGAACAATGATATAGAGATGACTTGCATGGTGAGCAGATCCCGGTAAAGGTCTTGAGACACTTTTCCATCATTGCTGAATACAGCACATGTTCCGATGCAAATCCATAGCGGAGTTGATGACTTGGCATGCTACACATCATTCCACTGATGACACATTGAGGATTCCCACAGATTGTGTAGCTTGGAAGCACATAGACAATCAGTGGGTAGGACTTTGCAAGGGAACCATGCAACTTCCATCTTGGGCTCGCCATGGACGGCGTGAACACTTTTAGGTTATGCTCGACATCTTGTTTGACATGGCCCATAGTCTTGGTGAATTACAATATCCCACCATAAATAACAATAAAGAAGGGACACCTCATGCTTGCACTGCTTGTGCCAGGGAAGTACAAGGCCAAAAATATGGATGTGTACATGGCACCTTTGATAGAGGAGTTATAGATCTTATGGAGAGGAGTGCAGTTCTTTGATATTTCCAGAGCTCCTAAACATACCAATGACATTTTGGTCAGGGGAATCTTGATATGGGCCATGCATGACTACCCAGGATATGGAGAGTGCGCAGGTACATGGTTGTGTCTTTACATGTATAATATATGATTATGCTTTTATGACTCTCTTTCATGCGCATGTCTTATACTAACACATTCATGCACGCATGCAGGACTTGTTACAAGTGGGTACCATGCTTGTCATGTTTGTGGGCCAGGTTTGAAACCGCTTGCACGATACTCCAAACATATCAGGAAAAATGTTAATGAAGGTCATGCTCGATACCTTCCACTAGACCATCTCACGCATGGAGGCCATCTTGATCCACCACCACCATATTTGAAGGCAAGTGACTAGACTTGGGCTTGGAGGGAAAATGGAGAGGAGCCTCCTCTTGGTATGAAGAGCCTATCCATCTTTCACGAGCTTCCTTATTGAGGTCAGTTACAAACTCGTTACAAATCAATCATCTCTTGGATCCCATGCATATCTTCAAGAATGTGGGGGCTACTATTTGAGCACACTTGGTTGGTTCCAAAGACTCGAGAGGAGTGCGATAAGACTTGTTCGCTATGAATAGGATGCCTCGCTTGTGGCCCCGTGTGTGTTTGTAAAGTTGTCCTCCCAAAAGTAACATGGATCCTCTCCAAGAGAGAGGAGGTAGCGGTCAAGGTGGACATTGCCTCTTTTTGAACACCGACAAGGTACATATGTTGCTTGAAAGGAGCATTTTCAAAGGACAATAAGCTTAGTGGGCTCAAGTCCCATGATTGGCACAAGGTCTTACAGGTATTCTAAGCTGTAGGATATGTGTACCGATAATCGTGATCCGCTAGTGTAATTATGATTATGTTATATTATTGACATGACTTCTTTGTTGTTTGGATAGTGCATCCTCCCAATTATAGTGAAAGGGTGCTTACAAGAAGATGTTAGAAATGCTATATTCAAGATCAGTGGTATTGTGAGGTAGGCTTACTATCAACTCGCATTGATTGCATTTTCTTCAATTTAAGTTGAATAATCTGTAGACTGATTATGAATATATCTTCCATGGGCATGCGAAATAGGTGGATATCTCAAAAAGAGATCTCCATATCGAGCATCGAGAAGGCTAGGGTGGACTCCATCAAAGCCGTATGATTGCTTGAGAAGCACTTTCCCTCGAGCATTATGACAACTCAAGTGCACTTGCTTGTGCACATAGTTGATGAGGTGGTCATTGCAGGTACCATTCATAGTCGGTGGATGTTTTTTC